>NC_137024.1:14812731-14872665 GCF_032717465.1 Coenobita brevimanus | reverse complement strand
CCACAACAACCAAAAATCCACGACCACCCTAAATTCCGACCACTTCCATACATCCCCACCATTACCATTCTTCTCCAGTCATTACCATGCCTCTCCAGCCACTGCCATAATTCTTCAAATTTTACCATACTTTCCTTGACTATTACCATATCTACACACTAGCCTTCTGAAAATACGCCATCCTCACTAACAGCCATATGCTCATGGCATAGGAAGCTATCAAACGTATGTTCCTTATATACCTCCATCACCACCACCCCTCCACAACTACACCTTCAACGTGTTACCACTCCAAAACCACCGCCTGCCACTCCACATCCACGCCTTTGTCACCATTCCACAACCATGTCACCACACTGCACCTGCCAGTTCACTTCCACACTTTTGTCACCACTCAACAACCATACAACCATCGCAACCCCCACGTCACATTTACACTTCCAACACCACCCCACAAACCAGTTGAAACCACACCACACCCCACGTCACATCTACACAGCAGTCACCACTCCATAACCATACAACCATCCCATACCTGCCACGTAACATCCACACTTTCGTCACCACTTCATTTGCATTTCCCTGTCACAACTCCACTAGGCCACCACATTATCACCATCTCCCTCAAAACTACATCCCTCATTTCCTTCACTCCACTTTGCGGCCACACCACCTCACCACTGTACCGCCACACCACCACAGCCACCCCACATTAACACTGCCTGGCCCATTCTGTTACACCACCAGCCTCTTCATCCTAATCTCACCAGTATAACCACACTACTGCCATCATCACGGCCACACCACCACCACGACCATACTGCCATCAGAATCCCCTCATCTGTACCATACCATCATTATCATCATCGTAGCCACTACCATTTATTACCTACCATACACAACCTCACCACCCACACACTACCAACCTGTATCACTTCCACTACCGTTCTACATTATCACTCCACTGCCACTTCACCACCACCATATGATCAGTCACCTCATCACACCCAATTTCCAGGCCGGGTCTTGAGGCCACACCCAACACTTACCCTGTTTGCATACACCATCTATTTGGGAAGCGTTTTCTCTTTCCTTTGTTCAGATCTGTCTTAATTTTTGCACTCATCAATTTCCCTGTCGGTGACTGGTGGAAACTTTACTGGCACAGATAATTTACGAGGGGTGATTAGTTCGTAGCCAAAGACAGGAGATAAATTACAGTTTTCACTGAATGGGAGGTACCCAGCTCGGTGGCAGCTTGAGGCTCCAATACTCGTCGGTCTGCCATGATGATGTCATAAATCTTGGCAAAGGTCTCCTGTGTGGTAACGGTGACTGGCCTTCCCGGACGGGGGTCGTCTTCGAGGCTCTTCCTGCCACGTTTGAACTCAACAGCCCACGTCTTACCATGCTGTACGAAGAGACATCTTACCCTAGTATGGCCACCATGTTCTCATGGACGTCCTTGGGTGTTAAGCTTTTGATACCGAGGTAGTTGATGACTGCACGATGGCTGTTGTTTTCCATTTTCCCAAGAACTGCAGACTTTCAAGGTTTAATTATCTGTATTAGGAAAACATCCCAGTAGCATCAAATTTTGTGTGTAATCCTTTAACAAACTGAACTGCACGCACATTCAGTGAAAAGTGTATAGCTCAACTCCTACCTTAGTCACGAACTTAACAATCGCCCTTCGTAACCCTTTCAGACCGAAGGGTTCTCCTGTAGCTGATTACATTCGTGTGGCGGTTGTTTGAATAAAATCGTCTGTCGGCTTTCAGAACAAATCTTGTGGTGGTTGTCAGAATGTAAATCGGATGGCTGTTATCAGAATAAAATCGCCTGTCAGTTGTCATAATAAATTCGTCTGGCGGTTGTCAGAATAAAATCGCCTGTCAGTTGTCAGAATAAAATATGTAATTTGCAAATGGGTCTGAATTTGGACAACGGAAAGTTTGTTTCATTCAACAGAGTTTGTCATACTTGGGAATACATGTGTTGTGGGAACAGTAATAGATATTTATAAACTGTCCATATATTTGTGTGTGGATATTTACGTGTGCTACTTAAGTTTATCAGATATGTTTATGTGTGGATATGTATGTGTGGGCATTTACATACTGATACATGGGGATATTTGCGTGTAACTACATACGTGTGAATATTTTATGCGTATCAGGTGGTTTATGACCGGATAATGCGTATAGATATTTGCGTGTAGATATTTGTACTTGTTTATATTCTTACGTTCAGATATTTACGTGTTCTGCTTCGTTTCTTGCTGGTCAGTATTAATTCCATCCTCGTATTCTCTAAGACTGAACCTCGTCTGCAAGTTTCCCCTTGGTAAAAGTCGTTTACATTTTTTCATAGACCTGAGTGTTCATGAAATTTGATCCATCGAATAACAAAAATGTGTGTGTGTGTGTGTGTGTGTGTGTGTGTGTGTGTGTGTGTGTGTGTGTGTGTGTGTGTGTGTGTGTGTGTGTGTGTGTGTGTGTGTGTGTGTGTGTGTGTGTGTGTGTGTGTGTGTGTGTGTGTGTGTGTGTGTGTGTGTGTGTGTGTGTGTGTGTGTGTGTGTGTGTGTGTGTGTGTGTGTGTGTGTGTGTGTGTGTGTGTGTGTGTGTGTGTGTGTGTGTGTGTGTGTGTGTGTGTGTGTGTGTGTGTGTGTGTGTGTGTGTGTGTGTGTGTGTGTGTGTGTGTGTGTGTGTGTGTGTGTGTGTGTGTGTGTGTGTTCTTTGTGTGTGTGTGTGTGTGTGTGTGTGTGTGTGTGTGTGTGTGTGTGTGTGTGTGTGTGTGTGTGTGTGTGTGTGTGTGTGTGTGTGTGTGTGTGTGTGTGTGTGTGCTGTGTGTGTGTGTGTGCTGTGTGTGTGTGTGTGTGTGTGTGTGTGTGTGTGTGTGTGTGTGTGTGTGTGTGTGTGTGTGTGTGTGTGTGTGTGTGTGTGTGTGTGTGTGTGTGTGTGTGTGTGTGTGTGTGTGTGTGTGTGTGTGTGTGTGTGTGTGTGTGTGTGTGTGTGTGTGTGTGTGTGTGTGTGTGTGTGTGTGTGTGTGTGTGTGTGTGTGTGTGTGTGTGTGTGTGTGTGTGTGTGTGTGTGTGTGTGTGTGTGTGTGTGTGTGTGTGTGTGTGTGTGTGTGTGTGTGTGTGTGTGTGTGTGTGAGAGAGAGAGAGAGAGAGAGAGAGAGAGAGAGAGAGAGAGGGGGGGACCTGAATTGTATATTCCCTGTACTTGGAGAGTTCAGAGTGAATTACCTGCCACACTCACCTGGCTAACATGGCATCCCAAAGAGTTACTGTTTTGAGAGCACATTGAGTACCTTGTCACTGGAGTTTAGAGTATCATGTGCACAGAGATCTTAATGGTTATATTATTAACTCCTGCAGAATGATGGCGTTTTTATTCTCGTTTATTCCTGCTTCTTTCAGATTTATTCAGCAAAAGAAAGATCTCTCGTGTCGGAAGGGTCACTGAAGGCTTTATCTCACCTCCCCGGTATGAAAAATCTCTCCCAACCAGAACCATGTTGTCTGAAAATATCGAGAACAAGAGCAGTCAGGGAGCGCATACCTTCGCCAAAGCAACAGTGTCCCCCCTTTGATCTTGACCTTTGACATTTCTCGGAAACTTTTATCACATTTTTTCCAGGTAGTCCTCTTCCGCTGTTGTTAATTTGATGCAGGTCCATCCAATAGTTTTTTCCATACTGTTAACAGGCTGACATGCATTTCAAAAAAAGGTCAAAACATAACCATCTCTGGTGGAGGGAACATTGTATAAACGACATCCTCGAGGTGAACAAGTTAACGCCTTCATTACAATGTTTATTTATTTATTTTCTTAATTTTTTTTCGTAAGACGAAGGTAAGGTGTAGGTGTAAAACGCGAAATTGTAAAGAAAAAAAAAATAATACAGAGATGTATGTGAAGATGGTGATGCATTAGAAGTGGAGCCAGGAAAAGAATAATGATAAAAAGGAATATATGTAGATATATACTGTCCCGTCTCCTTTATTTGTCTACACTTACGAAAAATTAAATATAACGAGCCAGGCAGAATATATTGCCACTTACTCTCCCTTCGCTTACTTCCAATATACTACAGCAGTAGCCATGTGTCTGTGTGTGTGTGTATTTTGAGCAGCCGAAACTACACATTCAAATCGCACCAAAATTGGCACAAAAATCGCAAAAAGTTCGCTAATGTGAAAAAACTTGGTCCCATCACGGTTGAGAAACTTTTACTATATTTAATGAGCGATCAAATTTTGACCAAAAAACGCCGCTCCCGGCGCCCGGTCGGTTGCCGTGGCCGAGTGGTTAATATCTCGGACTTGCGTGTGAACAACTTGGGTTCCATTCCCGAAGGGGAGGTGAGGGCGCCTTTCTTCGGTACGGAGGCGTCTTGGTGCACCAAAATTGGCATGAAAATTGCAGAAAATTCGCTGATGTCGAAAAACTTGGTCCCCTATCGATTGATGATATTTTATTATTAGAGTTAAGAGCGATCAAAGTTTGGTTCGGAAAACAGTTCATTCGGTACCGGGACTTTTTGAAATCGAGTCTACTTGGCCCCGAAGGGCCCACGAGCACTTGACAGTCCTATGATCCTTCGCTACGAGTCTCACATGAGACTGGCGATAACGAGAATAAAATAAAAGAGTCGTCGTTTTAGTGAAGTGGTTAACTCTTCAGTAATGGGAGGTTTCCCTGTGACAACAAAAATTGTCTGACGCCAGCCTGAGATAGTTATATAGTTTGTCGGCACTGGATTAATAAGTAAGAAAAGAAGTTTGCCTACGTGAAAGTTTTAAGCTTCTACAAGACGCGAAGTGTGGGTGGTGACATTGGGGTAGGTAGGGTGTTGGTGGTGTAGGTGGTGAGAGGTTGATGAAGCGACTGGCATCATCCGAGCCTCGGTAATTTGGAGAACAAGTCAAGCTTGAGCCTGACAATAAGGCTTGTTAGCAAGGTGGTGGAGGGAGGGGCGCAGGGAGGGGAACCTCTCACAGAGTAATGGTAGTCTCATGTCTTGCTTCATCTATGTTCGTATAGTTATCCGTTAATATATATCTGACATCACTGTCTACCTTGTTGTTACATGAGCTTGCTAAATGCCCGTCTGTCTTTGGTATTTTCTTGTATACTCCGTTAGTTCCCCTTGGTCTTGCGTGGCCACACCTTTGGGTCGACACCAAATTGACAAGTGTTACCAATATGAATAATATATATACAGTACAGCTGGCGGATGTATCCGGTGTGGACGGTTAAACAGAAAAATTCTGTAATAATTTTTGACAACTGTATCACCAGTGTCTCCGTCATGACAGTAATTTACATTACTATATCTCATACCAATTAATCTGGCCAGGCATGTATGGCAACACTGTTCCTGCCGAAAATCTGATTGGCTGGAGATGTTTATTCGATTTCGTTGTTGCTTAAACCGATACTCTCTTTATTATCAGATATGATACTGAGTTTATCGAAAATACAATCGTCAAAAGCAATAAGAAATCCGTTGTATACTTAACAACAATGAAATTTTCGTAGGAAGATAGAAATATGAGTCAAAAAAGTATTATAACAGTCCAAGTCAAGGTCAACATTCGAACAATTCCTTTAAATCTCCGACACTCGATAATAAAACAGAAAACTAAGGAACCCTGCTTAATCTATGCGTTGGTGTAACACACATTTAAATTTTAAGATCAGTCCGTACCCTTAAATCGTGCCACAACTCTGAATAATTAAAAATTCTAATGAAAAGACGAGTTGTGCGGGAAGGGAGGTTTGAAAAAATTACGAAAATCAAAGTAGGGTAAAGGAAAACTATTTCATTATATCTCCCCTATTATCACAGTACGGAATGATCTTAAAATTTAAATGTGTGTTACACCAACGCATAGATTAAGTAGGTTTCCTTAATTTTCTGTTATATTATCGAGTGTCGGAGATTTAAAGGAATTGTTCGAATGCTGACCTTGACTTGGATTGTTATAATACTTTGTTGACTCATATTCCTATCTTCCTACGAAAATTTCATTGTTGTTAAGTATATAACGGATTTCTTATTGCTTTTGACGATTTTATTTTCGATAAACTCAGTATCATATCTGATAATAAAAGGACTATCAGTTTCAGCAACAACGAAATCGAACAAACACCTCCAGCCAAACAAATTCTTGGCAGGAACAGTGTTGCCATACATGCCTGGCCAGATTAATTGGTATGAGGTATAACACTGCCACAGTTTCTGGTGTCAGCAGGTTGACGTCATCTTCCTCCGACAGCCAGCATTCCTTGAGCAGCTTAAGGGGTCCTCTTACTTCATGGCCAAACAGTAGTTCAAAAGGTGAGAAGCCCAGTGATTCATTTGGAGATTCTCTTGCAGCAAACACAACGAATGGAAGACCTTTATCCCAGTCTTTCTGATGTTCCAAACAGTATTTCTTGAGCATCGATTTGAGTGTTTGATGATATCTCTCCAACGCTCCTTGGGTCTGGGGATGGTAGGCCGAAGACGTGATATGCGAGACGCCCAACTCTTTCAGAGACTGCTTGAAAACATTTGACATGAAATTACTTCCCCGGTCTGACTGTACCTCCTTGGGCAGACCAAACTTTGTGAAGAACCCCAGCATTTCCTTAACCACGTTCTTTGCTGAGATACTTCTAAGCGGAATGGCTTCAGGATAACGAGTAGCCATATCAATCAGGGTCAACACATAAGAAAATCCTGAAGAAGTCTTAGGAAGAGGGCCCACAATATCCACCAACACACGGGTGAATGGCGCCTCAAAAGGAGGAATGGGAACTACAGTAGAGGTGCAACCTTTTCGGTCTGATTACACTTCCCCACAACTTGACAGGTGTGACAAGACTTACAATACCAGGAAACATCCCTGAAGATACCTGGCCAGTAGAAGTGTTTCAAAATGCGTGCCACAGTCTTCCTCACTCCAAGGTGTCCTGCCAACTGGAATCATGAGCCACTCTAATGATATCCTGCCTACAAACACGAGGGATGACAACTTGATGTACAACCTCCCATTCACAGTCGGCTGATGCTGCTGGGGGTCTCCACTTCCTCATAAGTACTCCTGACTTTACATAATAACAAATAGAAGCACCAGCTGACTCTTCCTCACTGCAAGCAGAGTTAGCTAGACCTTTCAACTCAGGGTCAGCAACCTGCAACTCAACCAACTCTTGACGAGACAAATTATCAACACTACGCGGTACTGTCTCATCTGATGAGTGGTCCAAATTAGCAAGAAAAGTGTCAGCTAGGATAACATCATCATCATCATTATCCTCTAAGTCACCAGTAACTTTAGACTTAGCCCTAGTGACAGCACATGCAGGGAACACATCAGGGACATCACAATCCCGGGACGCAGCCACTGGCTCACTAGACAACTGAGGAGCTGGACACACTTGACTTCCACCAATATCATTTCCAAGTAAGAAAGTTACACCTGACATTGGGAGTGTCTCAACCAACCCAACCATAACGGAACCATTAACAAAACCAGACTCTAAATTCACTCTGCACAGAGGGACAGAGAAGTAATTATTCCCTACACCTTGTAAGATTACAGTTTCATCAGAGGAATTAACATTAGAGCCTAGAACACTGGTCAGCATAAGGGATTGGCAAGCACCTGTGTCACGATATATTTTAACTGATTTCCTGTCATTACTGTCCAGAGGACTGACAAAACCATCAGACAGGAAATTAGCACATGAACTCTTGAAAGTGTCACCCACGTTACTGCTCAAAAGAGGAGCTCCATCATGAGAATTTAAGTTACCCCTCAAAGCAGGTTCAGTTAACTCAGTTAAAGAATTCTGGGAACTCTCAAGAGTGGACACTAGACCAATTGACTGAATATTTAAAGACTCCTTTTTGTTCACATCACGCTGTCTCCTGAAACATTTCTCCGTAGTATGACCAAGCTTACTACAATAAGTACATTTACTTTTCTGAAATCTAGAGGTGAAGCTGGTATTTACTTCCTGAGAAACATCATCTTTATTCTCTTTCCTGTTACCTGTACTCTGAGTAGAGGCAACGTACTTACTCTCAGCTTTCCCTTTTTCTTTAGAATATCTCTTGTGAGTGAGAACATATTCATCAGCTAAAACTGCAGCATCAGACAAATTATCTATTCTTTTCTCATCAAGATATAGGCTTACATCTTTACTAATACATCTTTTGAAGTCCTCCAGCAAAATCATCTGCTTAAATTTGTCAAAATCAGAATCCACATTCTTAGAATTTAACCACTGCTCTAACAGATCTTCTTTGATTTTTGCATACTCAGCATGGGATTGCTTATCTTGCTTGTAAGTTGTCCTAAATTTTACTCTATAAGCTTCAGGAACAAGCTCATAGGCCTTAAGAATCAAGCTCTTAACTACATCATAATTATCAGATTGATCCTGAGGCAAAGATGCATAAGTTACTTGAGCTTTACCGGTGAGAACAGTTTGAAGGATTACTGGCGTATACTTTTTGGGCCAATTAAAACCTGTAGCTACCCTCTCAAACAACTGAAAATACTTTGTTAAATCAGATTCATTAAAAGGAGGGACAAGTTTAACATTTTTAGCCACATCAAAATCATCGGAGCTAGATGATCCAGTTCCACCTTGTTTCATGCGATACTCATTGTCTGCCTGAATCCTAGCTAGTTCAACTTGTGCCTGAAACTCAGCCTCCTTAGCACGAGCCTGAAACTCAGCCTCCTTAGCACGAGCCTGAAACTCAGCCTCCTTAGCATTTGCCTGAAATTCAGTCTCCTTAACATGACCCTCCTGCAGGGCTAGCTGTAACTTAGCTAATCTGCGTTTGCTCATTTGGAGGAGTTACATTAAACAAGCTTTCATTAATCATGTCAACAATTTGATCTTTAGAATGATGAGAGCAAACAGCAATTCCCAATTGTTGAGCAACAAGCTTAAGTTCATCCTTTGTTCTGTTTTCTACATCACACATTGTTTGCACATTTGACAAAAAATCTTTGGCTTCATCAAGCGAAGTAATAGTAGACATCATGAATAAATCACAGTCACAAAATATCAAGCAATATCCTTATGATAATATCCTGAATATCCTGATAAGAGGTCGCCAAATTTATGTTACGGAACAGAAAGATAATGTACACTTTAAGTGAGAATACTAAGAGTCACTACTGTCCCGTAAAGTTCCAGGTTCAAAACAAGAGTTAAGTAAAATTACAAGTTAAAGTTTAATGCTCAAACTAACAACAAAATATTCAGGACTCATAAGGATAATGTAATGGCAAAAAACAGATTAAATATATGGTTAACTGCAAATAGACTCCATTAACACGAAATTAGCAAGAGTAAATTTATCTAAGTCAGCCCTGTTAAAATGAGATACCAGATAATACTCAGTGAATGCTAGATATATTATTACAGATACAAAATATTATTATTGATGGCTGACAACAAGAACCTTACATAAATTACTAAAACCTCACTAGGCCCAAGAATTAACCCTATGCCACACAGCACAAGAAAAAATGCAACAACAGTTATACTCAAATTACACAGCTGCTAGATGGTTGGAGACTTCCTGAGCACTCATAATAATAACCGTACAGGGGAGGACAGAGATGTGAACAAAATGAGGAGTAGATCTAAGTGGCAATTAATGTAGAGACTGAGCTCATTATATAGGGGCCGGCAGAGTTTGATACAACTTGTAAGAAGGACGCGCAAATGAAGCCATGGGGACAAAGAGTTGACAATCCCGCTCTGAACAACAGAAAGGACGACTTACTCTACTATAATGGTAGAAGGGGGGGCTGAGGCAGAAAATGCTCGTGATCAAACATGCAGCATACTGTGCGTTAAAATTACACAAAAGATGATGAAATCATAGGCTATTTAACAATATATTTATAGATATAAATATATATATGTATATATATATATATATATATATATATATATATATATATACCTGTCTTTTTATGTATTTAGCCTGCTGTCTGTTTGTATGTCTGTTTCTTGTTGTGTATATCATTTTTAATTTTCTTATTTTGTCTCGGTATCATTTTTCCTCCCAATGCCTCTGATTTTGCTTTTCTGTTTATGTTTTCTCTCCCATTTTCTGTTTACTCTTTCTCTCCAGTTTTTATGTAAACTCTTTTTCTTCTTTTCTTTTGTTTATCCATTCTCTTCCCTTTCCACCGTTTTTTCTTTTTTCTGTTCCTCTTCCTCTTCCTATGTTTCGGATCATCTGTCTGTACATACGTCTGTCTATAAGCCTAGCTATATTTCTTGTTTTATTTGCCTATAATATATCAGAAGTTATGTATAGTTCTATTTTTAGTATCTACTGCTTATCGTCATGGGTCGAGTTCTCAATCGTTATGGAGCTACAGTTAATTCAGATCATTTTTTAATACAAGGTCATCAGTAGGTACTTGTAGCTCCGAACTGGACCCATGTTGACATATCACATGTTATTAAAAATTTACCCAAGTACAAACGTCTGACTCACTTCAAGGCCCACGCTGTATATGTATATGTCTGTCTGATGATAGTAATACATGTTTCTGTCGTTTATCAATATTACGTTTACATATGGCGAATTTCCTCTGTTTGTGTCCGTCTTTCTAAACATCCGTCAGTCCATATATGTAAATGATCTATTTGTCTGTCTATATCCGTCTATATTAATCCATTATGTTTGTCTATCTGCCTGTTTGTCTATCTGTGTCTGTTTGTCTCTGTTCTTCCAAATGTTTTCAGGAGAATTCCAAATGTTCATCTTTGACTGTCTGTTTGCCTATCTGTCTCTATCGCTGCTGTCATCCACTAATTCGCAATCTACATGTTTATCTATCCAAATTCCTATCATTCTCTCTCGTCTATCCGACGTCTATCGATCTGTCTACCTTGCCTACCCCTGCGCCCTCAAGCGACCCTTTAGAATCCCACCAGGCTTTCCCTTTAGCTCCGGTAACTCACATGAGAGAGAGAGAGAGAGAGATTCTCACGTGTGTCCTGTTTGTCTGTCTGTCCTGAGGCGTGTGATGTTCTGAGAGTAGGATGGCCTGGGGAGCATAGTGGCCTGATTATTATGTTAGCTGTGTACCTTACGTAGGGAAAGTGCTGCCGGCGACTGGCTATTGAATTATGTATGTGGAATGAGAGGAGGGTAGGGGGTCAAACGAAGGACGTGAATGGGAGGTAGAGTTGTAAGGGGATAAGATATTACTCCAGTGACGTTGTTAGGTTAGTGTTGTTTCTGCTCTTGATTTATTGCCGATTACTGTAAAGCTGGACCCAAATAATTCTTAGAAAGTAGTATACTCGGTTGCTTGAAAGTGAAAATATTAATTTGTATGCATGAGGGACGTGAGAGGTGTCTTAACATACATGCTTATGCTTCACTGTGTGTGTGTGTGTGTGTGTGTGTGTGTGTGTGTGTGTGTGTGTGTGTGTGTGTGTGAAAGTAAGTAGATGTCTGCACTGTGTCTACTTTTTTTTCATAAAACTTTAAGTTTTTCAGTGAGGTCGTTTTACTTTCACGATTGATACATATGTATTTTTTAATGTCTCTTTTCTGCCTTTTTTGTTGCTATATCCATTATCTTCTTATTTTATATTTTCCTTAGCCTTTTGTTCTGATTGTTAACTGTTGCATTGATGTTCCTTTTCTCCTGTTGTTGGTATGGCTTACATACTTAATAGATATTATGTAGTACGAGTATTCGATACGTTTAGTATATTAAGATAGTATGGTCACAGAGTATATGAGTGAGGTTGTAGCAGGTGGCGTGAAAGGCCAAGAAGGTGAATGGACTTGGTGAATGAATGTTGGAATAAGCGAGTTAGCCTATGAATGTTGAAGCAGTAAAAGAATGTGCGAATTATCGGTATGGATGAATGAAGGCTATATTTAGATATGCATGACAAGGCTTTCACTTTTTTTTTTTACTTGCAAGTCTCTGTCCCACAAACATTATACAGCTCCTTTTGTGTTTAAGCATGTTACTCCTCTTATTTATATTCGACAACTGTGAAGGCTTGAAGAATGTATTGGCTATTTTACTGAACATTCTAGAAGTAGTTTTTATTTTTGGCTTTGCTGTTCCTCATTTTTTGGATCTCTCCCACCAACTGCATTAATCAGAAATATTTTAGGGTGATGGTGATAATGGTGATGATGATGATGATGACAGCTGTCGCCCTCATCAGGGGACAACTAGAGGTAAAAACGGAAGGACACTGTCGCCGAAATTGTTTGGAAGAAGGTTTTGTTTGCCCTTGAGACTGTTTTGTATGCAGTGATGATAACATTATTGTTGCTGTATTTTTCAGTTATTGCCCTGTACCTTTTTTTCTTCTAGTGTCATGATCCTGAAATATCCTATTTTTCCAATACCTTAACACTGTTTACAAGTATATTTTGACACCTTTCTGATACACTATAGGAATTTGCCAGGGGAGCAAGTGTGAGTTAAGAATCGCACAGCTTCATGAGCTGCCTGTTATTTTTAGACTTTACTTTTTCACTCGAGGGGTTAAGCTGAACATAATACAGTAGTTAGACGAAAGCAATAATAGACATCACCGTACAGAGGAAATTAACAGAGATTGTTTCTAATCCCTTCTCAACGAGAGATCTCACCTGAGCTAAACATAATACTCTAGTGCTAATGATAATTATAAAACCGACATGGGACAAAAAGTGTTATGGGAAAGTGTGATTGTGGGTTTGCTTCTCACCCGACTTGTGAACCTCGTCTTTAGTGATGATTTTTGCTTATGATTGCTTAATCATCTGCTCTAGGTAAGTGGCATAATTTTTATATTTAAAAAAGAAATCAAGAAATCCTATATGTTGTGTACCACTTCTTGGCATTTGTGCCCGATGAACATTTATGGGTCGGACACCTGCCTACCCGTTTAGTGTTTTATATGGCAAATAACCCTACTGTTATCAGTGGAATTCAAACAGTGGCTTATAAGTCATCGGACCACCAGGCGTAAGTAATATACAAGAGAATAATAAGGCAGAGTCCGGGGAAGTTCCGAATGCTGCTCACCCATAAATGTGAGGCCTAAACCAACCAGTGTAAGACCAGAGAATTACCAACCAGATGGTAATCATTTGTGTGGTAATGGGGTGTGCGTGGAGGGTGGTCAGGGTATGGGGGTGTGGGTGGTAGAGGTGTGGGGGTGTGGGTAGAGGGTGGTATAGGGATGGAGGTATCGGTGAAGGGTAGTAGAGGTGTGGGGGTATGGGTGGAGGATAGTAGTGGTGTGGGAGTATGGATGGAGGATGGTACAGGTGTGAGGGTGTGGGTGGAGGGTGGTATACGGGTGGGGGTATTGAAGGGTAGTAGAGGTGTGGGGGTATGGGTGGAGGATAGTAGTGGTGTGGGAGTATGGGTGGAGGATGGTACAGGTGTGGGGGTATGGGTGGAGGATGGTATAGGTGTGGGGTTATGGGTGGAGGGTGGTAGAGGTGTGGAGGTATGGGTAGAGGATGCTGGAGGAGTTTGGGTATAGTTAGTGAGCGGTGGTGGTGTTGGGGTATGGGTTTTGGGTGGCAAAGGTGTGGGAGGAGGCTTGTTGAGGTGTTGCGGTATAGGAGGTGAGGGGTGTAGATATGGGGGTGTAGGTGGTAGAGGTGTGTGGCCGTGCAGGAGGGTGGTAGAGGTTGGGGGTGTTGGTGGAGAGTGTTAAAGGTGTGGGGATATGGACAGAGGTGTGGGGGTGTGGGTGGAGGGTGGTAGAGGTGTGGGAGTGTTGGTGGAGGGTGGCAGAGGTGTGGGGATATGGGTGGAGGGTGGTAGACGTGTGAGGGTATGAATGGAGAGTGGTAGAGGTGTGGGGGTATGGAAGGAGAATGGTAGAGGTGTGGGGGTACGGGTGGAAGGTGGTAAAGGTGTAGGGGTATGGGTGAAGGATAGTAGAGGTGTGGGGGTATGGGTGGAGGGGGGTAGAGGTGTGGGGGTATGGTTGGAGGATGGTAGGGGTGTGGGGGTATGGGTGGAGTGTGTTAGAGGTGTGGGGGTATGGGTGGAGTGTGGTAGGGGCGTGGGGGTATGGGTGGAGGGTGGTAGAGGTGTGGGGGTATTGGTGGAGGGTGGTAGAAGTGTGACAGTGTGGGTGGAGGGTAGTAGAGGTGTGACAGTATGGGTGGAGGGTGGTAGAGGTGTGGGGGTATTGGTGGAGGGTAGTAGAGGTGTGGGGGTATGAGTGGAGGGTGGTAGAGGTGTGTGGGTATGGGTGGAGAGTGGTAGAGGTGTGGGGGTATGGGTGGAGGGTAGTAGAGGTGTGGGGGTATGGGTGGTGGAGGGTAGTAGAGGTGTGGGGGTATGGGTGGAGGGTGGTAGAGGTGTGTGGGTATGGGTGGAGAGTGGTAGAGGTGTGGGGGTATGGGTGGTGGAGGGTAGTAGAGGTCTGGGGGTTAAGGTGTGTGTGTCAACGTTGTGTCCATCATACAATCATCTTGTTATGTGTTGTACTGGTTACTTACGGATGGAGATGGAAAGGGCTGTTATGACCCGGGGTTTATTTAAGTATTGTGCAAATGTAGGCTATATAGGTATTGTCATAAATTTTAGTATGATGAGTTTTTTTTTTTTTTTTTTTGATGCGCTAGGAACAGTATTACCGCTTCAAATTCATCTCGGTCAAGTTTAGCTTGTATTTTCAGGCCTAGCCATTAGGATTAATACGTACACAAGTACACATCCATTCATTCACATCCATTCATTCACATCCATTCATTCACTAAAATTACGCTCTGAGTGTAGATGTGTTATATATATTATGTACATGTGAATATTTATGTGAGGTGTGTACATGTGTAATGTGTCTGCATGTGTTTGGAGAATACCCTTAATCGAAAAGAACTGCTTCAGCATATATACTCCTTCCTCCCTCCTTCCCCAGTGAATCCTTACTGTAACAACCTTCCCTTTATATTTGTATATAAATATATTAAAGAATGTATCTGTGTTGTCGCAAAGCTGAACACATTATTCATACTTTTAGTAGCAGGGATATCCGGCGTTGCCAGGGCCAATAAGGCGAACACATTTTGTTCTAGTTCAATCATTCTACTCCAGAAAGACGATGTACCTCTTATGCTTTTGAAGAGGGATTAAATGAGGTCCAGGAATTTTCTATTTCAGCTTTCGCAGACTAACGCACAGTATTAATTTTGTGCTCACTTGTTTACTGTTACCAGTGACCTCAAATGACCTCCGACCGGTGACCTCAAATGACCTCGGAGGTCAACCTCACATAGCCTATGTCCGACTTGGTCATGTGAGTTTCCATGCCAAAAATTGGGCTGCAGGGGTACCCGACGTTGCCTGGGCCAAGAAGGCGAACACTCTACCGGTGACCTCAAATGACCCAAATCCGAATTTTGACCCCCCTAAAACCATCTTTGGGTCACCCTGTTTCGGAGTATATACAGGTCTGGGTGTCTCTGGGCCAAGGGTTGGGCGTGATTGAAGGAAAAACATACTAACAAATAAACAGTCCGGCTACTTTATATGCTGTATATAGATTGACTTCATTTCTTACATTAATCGAAACGTTGGATGGGAGATGAGTCAAAAGTCCTTGGTTTTTGCGATTTGGTAGCTAGATTTGAGTTATATAATTTCACTTTGCGACAGTTCTTCAGGGATGTTTACCACATTTGAACACCTGTCTCTCGTTTTGGAGATTTTTATGACCTCAGCTTTCTAACACCTTTTGCAGCTGGTTTGGAAACTAGGTGTTATACGACACAAATCTAAATTATGCAGACTAGGAGTTAACACTTGGATCTTATCTCCATGACATTTTAATAAATGATCGATTCCTTATAAAAACTTCCTGAAGGGAGAATGGAAAAGTATTCTGAGATATTACTATTTCTATGGCTGTTAACTTAATAAATCACAAGAAACATTACCGAATCTAGAAATATACAACTTGAACAGATCATAACAGCATTTAACCTAATACAGTGTTACTATGACAAAGCTTATTATTAGTAAAGGTAGAACTGGCCAAGGAAATAACCTTAAGACACACGACAGTATTCACTCTTAAGCTGTATGACAAATTTATGAACATATATTCTGGCAAAGCAGTTTCATTAAACTTAGAAATGATTTTCTGTAGTGAAGGCGCTGTGTCTAACCTCTTCAGTTGTAAAATCTCTTCTACGTTGAATAGAGACCGTAGAGATAAATGGTCATAGGACAGTATTAGAAAAAGACACCTGGATGTAGGCTAAAACTTGTAATCCCAACTCACATCACAAATTATATTTTTCCCTCTCAAATGTTGGTACTGCACACCACTTAAATTTTAAGACTCCATTCTATTCCACAATGGTGCAAACAAAAGCTTTCACCATAGTTTTAAATAGTGTCTCTCTCTTACAAAGCGTCTCAAATGATATTGTTTGGATGGTGTTATTATATTATAATTTAATTCACGTTGGACTCAGAGGGAAATTTAGTGGAGCGTAGGTAGGCAGGCTGCTGGGGGGTTTATTACCCGTCTCCGCACCGTAGGGGCTCGGGGAGGGGTATTGTTTTCACTGGTGCGATTTTGACCCAAATTACCGTGATGATGGGCTATGACCGTCTGATCACCTGATTAAATTTTGGCCCAAACTGGACCAAGGCCCAGACTGTAGGCCCCCCCCCCCCAAAAAAAAAAAAAAAAGTTAAAAAATCGTTTTCCGCCATAACTCCTTTCAAATTCGACATATCGACATGACCTGAAGGGCATATTTCAAATCTGCATCCTATAACATACCTCATTATATCAGGGGGGTCACGCCCCAGTTGGCGGTAGGACGGTCAATGTCAGGTGGGTCGGACCTAAAATTTCAAATGAGCATGAAATCGTCATTTTACACCCGATTTACTCCAGATTTGATATGACACCTTTGACTAGATATCCTGTTGTGTTTATACGTCAGCACTAAAATGACTGCCGGGAACTGGTTTGCTGAGCCTTGGCACCGCTTCTTGTTCATCCTGTTATGTTGGACACAATTTTTGTCCTGTGTGTGTGTGTGTGTGTGTGTGTGTGTGTGTGTGTGTGTGTGTGTGTGTGTGTGTGTGTGTGTGTGTGTGTGCTCGTTAAACCTTAATGTTGCACCAGGAAATAACATTCTGGCATTCCCACTCAACCTAGTTGTTAGTGTTGACTGTAATTTTTTGTATAATTTTAAAACGTGTGTTAGTCAGACAAATTCCATACTAGGTGGTAAACACACACACACACACACACACACACACACACACACACACACACACAAATTGGCTTTCATACAAAAATATGGGTGAAACAACTGCAAGAAGCCTACATTGAAGGAATACTATTTTTTTTTAACAAATGGTTAAAACAAGCCAAAACAGTAGTGATATGCCCAAAAAAACAAAATATGATAAAGGAGAGAGAGAGAGAGAGAGAGAGAGAGAGAGAGAGAGAGAGAGAGAGAGAGAGACCGTGATTGGCAGAGAATAAATAATGAAAAAGACTAAAATAATAAAAGCAAATGGTTAACGAACAAAGGTTGAAAGAAATATTGAAAACTAACTTTGAAAGGGAAAAATTAAAACATACGAAAAAGCGGATTACAAGAGACAAAGGCGAAAATGTGTAATAGATGGGAAGAACAATAGACAAAGACTGAAAAAAAAAAAAATGCTAACAATGAAACACAGGAGAAAATGAAGGAAACAAGATATCAAAAGTGAATTATAAAGGAAGACACAGCGAAAGACGAAGGCTTATAAAGGAAGAATGAAAGAGTCTGAAAAATAACACAAAAAAAGGAGGATTATAAGAGTCGAAGGTCGGGAAAAAGCATTTAAGTCACCTTAAAAAATATCCAACAGTAATGTGAGAACGTAGCTTGAAAAACTAGGACTAAAAGTAAATGCGAGAATGAACGGGAAAAAATGAATATGCGATAAAGAAAGAATGAAGCAGTGCTACAAAGGAACAGAGTCAGAAGATTAAAACATAAATATAATAAAAAGGAATTACGAGAGCAAGTATTAAAAAAAAAGGTGAGATATTCATTATTTTTTTTTTTTATCTGTCTGACGTCCATCTCACCACAGTTTATCTATCTGTCTTTGTTCCTTCCCCTACGCCCTCAAGCAACCCTTTAGAATCCCGCCAGGCTGTCCCTTCCGCGCCGGTGACCCGCAGGAGAGAGAGAGAGAGAGAGAGAGAGAGAGAGAGAGAGAGAGAGAGAATTTTGTCCGTCCTGATACGTGTGAAGTCGTGAGAGGAGGAAGACTTGGGGAGCTTAGTGGCATGATTAATATGTTAGTTGTGTTCGGCGATATTACTATGTCTGAGTCTGTTAACTAACAAATTACAAGAACCATTACCGAAGCTAGAACTGTACAACTTGAACAGATCATAACAGCATTCAACCTAATACAGTGTTACTATGACAAAAGCTTATTATTAGTAATGGTAGAACCGGCCAAGGAAATGACCTTAAGACACGGTGACATTCACTCTTCAGCCGGATGACAAATTTGTTAATATATATATTCTAGCTAAGCGGTTTCATTAAACTTAAAAATGATTTTCTGTTGTGAAGGGGCTATATCTAACTTCCTCAGGTGAAAAATCTCTTCTAAGTCGAATAGAGACCGTAGAGATAAATGGTCATAGGACAGTATTAGAAAAGGACATCGAGATGTAATACTTTTAATCCCAACTCTCACATTACAAATTATGTTTTTCCCTCCCTAATGTTGGTACCGTACGTCACTTACAGTTTTAGGCTCCATTCTGTTCCACAATGGAACAAATATCAGCATAATTCGTCATAGTTTTAAATAGTGTCTGTCTATTACAAAGCGTCTATAATGACGTTGTCTGGATGGTGTTATTATAATATAAATTTTATTCAGGTTGGACTCACAGAGGGAAATTGAGTGGAGAATAGGTAGGCTGGTTGCTGGGGGGATGTAATGCCCTTCTCCGCACCGAAGGGGCTCGGGGACGGGTATTGTTTTCACTCGATTTGTCTGTTTGTTTGTTTGTCTGTTTGTATTTCCGTCTGCTTGTTTGTCTGTTAACAACTTTTCGGAAAAATTACTTGTGCGATTTTGACTAAAATTACAGTGATGATGGGCTATGACCTTCTGATCACCTGATTAAATTTTTGGCCCCACTGGGCCAAGGCCTAGGCTGTAGGCCTCCCCCAAATGTACAAAAATGTTTTTTTTTTTTCGCCATAACTCCTTTCAAATTCGTCATATCGACATGAAGCCAAAACCTAAATGTGCATCTTTCAACTCTGCATCCTACAACATGGCTCATTACATCAGGGAGGTCGCCCCCCAGTTAGCGGTATGGGGGTCAATGTCAGGTGGGTCGGGCCTAAAATTTCAAATGGGCATAAAATCGTCAATTTTCACCCAACTTACTCCAAATTTGAATGTGACATTTTTGACTGGATATCCTGTCCCGTTTATACGTCAGCAGTAAAATGACTGTCGGAAACACGTTTGCTGTGCCTTGGCACCGCTTTTTGTTGTTACTGATTCCTGCGATTTACTTAGTGTTTATTGTACTAGTAAAGGGATGAAAGAAGGTTATGCCTGTCCCAATCGTCTTAAAATAATCTCTCGAGCAGATTAACTTCGACCAAAGGAAACAAGAAGATAGTGCTTTTGAACGGCCCGGCAAATACATTGAACACTATTCCAGTATACCAGCCTTACTGAAGGAAATAGCAATCATTATTATTACTTAAAAAGTAACCAGACGGCTTTGCTTTACTCATATCCTCTTAGCCATACCAACACCCACACTCGCACTCACACCCAAACCCACACCCACACCCACACCCACACCTACACCCAGATCCACATTCACCCTGTTTGTGCAGTTTTTCACAAAAACTCATAATATTAATCCCATTTTATTCCTCTTATGCTTTACCCTCCCCCTCTCCCTGTCCAGATTGCCTCCAGTGTGAGCCTTTATTACATTAACCTCCACTGTATTCATACCACGCCACACACTTCCTTTAATCACCCTTCTTTTCATTAACAGCTGATGTATTTTACCCTCACCAGACAACCGTCCTCCACAGTTATCTTGATGTGACGCTTGATTTGTGACTCTTACCCATCTCTGTTAATGTAGGCTAGCTGCAAACTTTTATATATTTTCTTTCTCTCCCCTCCAGCTAAAGTTTCATTGTTTTATTATGTTACTGCATGCTTAGCTATCAGACGGAAATGATGATGGGTGAAGGGGCAGTAGTGCGGGGTTCTTCTAATATACTATAGCAGTAGCCGTGTGTGTGTGTGTGTGTGTGTGTGTGTGTGTGTGTGTGTGTGTGTGTGTGTGTGTGTGTGTGTGTTTTGGGCAGCCGAAACCACATATTCAAATCGCGCCAAAATTGGCACAGAAATCGCAAAAAATTCGCTGATTTGAAAAAACTTGGTCCCACCACGATTGAAAAACTTTACTATGTTTAATGAGCGATCACATTTTGACCAAAAAACGCTGCTCCCGAAGCCCGGCATAGGATCTCCGTAGAATATTTTGCCCACAGGTACAGTCAGGGAAAGTTCTGCATTACCCACCTCACGAAGCACTAATGTGAGACAGGTGAATGGGAAGCTGCGCCAGACCTCGTATGTCTGGTAACTGTGAGTGTGAATGAGGGGGAGGCAGGGGACTGGGGGGAGATGAGGGTTTGGTGATTGGCTGGGAATTACGTGTGAGTCTGCATTGTATGACTTAGACGATGTGAGTTAATTTAGTAAGGATAGATGACATTATGATGCTAACATTTATGACAAACATTACCTAACTGTCTGTAGAGCTAGTGCTGTAATGGAAGTTTGCTGGGTTCGGACAGAGGTTTGAAAGCTTTCGTTCCCTCTCGACTTTAACATGAGACGTTTCCCCAGGTAATATTCGTAACGATATAACATGTATTTATGTCTTGAAAACAAAGCCACTATATATATAGATAGATAGATAGGTAGATAGATAGATATTCTTATAAATTTGTTTAATTGTTAATCCTCTGCCATTACTGTATAAACATCCTCCTGCAAACATTTCGAGTGTTATTCTGGTAATTATTCATCTCGAACTTAGAGTGTGGGATAGTGTGTATATATATATATATATATATATATATATATATATATATATATATATATATATATATATATATATATATATAAAACAGTCTATATGAACGATTAACAGACTTTTCGTTTTCCTTTAGACGAAATGACATGATAAGTCCTAATTGTAAGATCCGTCTCTGCAACTATCATTCCTATCTAGCAGTACAAAACGAAGGCAAAGAAGCATACCTTTGACAGTAAACATGTATACTATATATGCAGTAATGTAGACAGACACAGAGAACAGTGTGATACCATACAAACAACATAACGCTTTTTCACTTTGAGAATACGTCAGACGCATTATCATTGGCTATAGATCCTGTGACGTGATCAAATCTCCAAACCCTCCGACCCCCGGCCACCCTCAGTCCCACTCACAGTTACCAGACATGTAGGGTCTGGCTGCTGCTTCGTGACTATTTGTCGCCACCAATGCTTCGAACAGTGGGTAACGCGGAACTTTCCCCGACTGTACAACTGAAGTATTTCGGACTTGCGTTCGGACAACTTGGGTTCCATTCTCGAAGCTGCAAATAACACGACCAGTTGGTTAGCTGCAAAAAATCCAAGTGACAACGTTACACTAGAACAGCACATAAACGCGAGAGCCCTCCGCAGGAGCAAGTGCGAGGGGCCCGAAGGGCCCACGAGCACTTGTCTTTGCTATTGTGTGCTTAAACTTCTTTATTACGAGTGAGCAAACGATGTTTACTCTCAGTTATGTTTGGAAATGAGCTGCCCGACCTGACCCGACCGCCACACTAAGTAGAAGCAAATAACTTTACGGTACTTGTATGTGAAGTAGAGTTGAAATTCTTTCTGCATGTGATACATTCATTCAGTAAAATTTGTTATCAACTAAAAACTCACCCATAAAGGCATAGGAATTCTTTGGGGTCTCGAGTTTTCCAATGGAGTGTTCGGCTCTAGTCGGTGAACGCCTCAATTACGAAATGAAAATTTAAAAAGATTCTCCGTCGTAAGTGTTTTTTTTTTTTTTATCAGCTTTAGCAATTAAATATTGAAGATTCCGCCTAAAATTTTATATTAACGTTTTTGCTATTTTTGACAGTGCAATCACCAAGGGAAATCTCCAAGGGAAATAGTGATAACATGGTATTCGCTCGCCCGTCACGAGCTCAAAAAGCGCACTTTATTGGTAATTAGTAGTTTTTTGTAACGCTACTTCCTTCCAGCCTCATCCCTTTATCTGTAGCAGTTGCTCTCCCCGCCACGCTCCTCCGTGCCTTCTCTTCTATCCTTGTCTTTAACCTTTTTTTTTTTTTTTTTTATAAACAGTTATAACCTTTCTATACCAAACAGCTGCGAATGGACCAACAGGTCTCTTGCTGTTTGCTTTCTTTTGTAATAACCGTGCAGCATGGTTTATGTATCCGTATAGCTGTGTGACATCACAATCCCCTCCAATCTAATCCCCCCCTCCTATTTTTTTTTTTTTTTTTTTTTTTTTTTTAATCCATTGCGCTCCAGCCCCACCAGTAAGTACCGTAAAGTCCGTGTAGTTTGCGTGTCTGGATAGTTGTGGAATTCTGTGTAACTTCGTCAGCTCTTTTCTTTAATAAGGTCTTTTTCTGTAGTGGCTCCCTGCGGCACTCATATATCACAGAGTGCGGCCGGGTGTGGCAGATGGTGACTGCTGCCTATGTTATAGCACTCATTTCCGTGACTGTGTGGTGATGGACACACACACACACACACACACACACACACACACACACACACACACACACACACACATATTGTAAAAATCATATTAACTCCTTTGCAAAGCTCATTTCCATGAGGCTGGGTATGCTGACCCTATTCTATACTTTCTTTTCCCGTGTATGGCTGTTGACTTCATTCAGAGGTCTTATTCACCCCTGTGGGTACTACAACTCTCAGGTGTTAACTCACCACATACAGCACTTGTATGCAGCGTGAAGTCAAAGAATTTTCCTCTAATCAACTTCTCTCCCCGTACAGACTCCCTTCACATACTCTCTTCTTGGCAGTGTTGCATCTCTTTCCCTCTGTTATCGCAGCTTCACTGGTAACTGTTCCTTTTTACCCTCCACCTGACATAGGAGAGTAGTGAACTGGTGTCCAACCGTAGCGCTGGGCGGCAGGACGGCTGCCCGGGCATAGAGATTTCTTTTCCGGAGCAAATCTCAGAAAGTATTAACCATAGAGTCATAAAATTTCACATAGTTATGTGGACAGTGAACTAGTGCCTTTTGATAGGTAGAATGCTGTGTCTTAAGTTTTTTTTTTTTTTTTTTTAATAATGGAAAAGTAAACACGCTTAGAGATTTCGTTTTCGGAGCAAAAATCGAAGTATTAACTATAGAGTCACGAAATTTTTACATACTTATGTGTCTTATAGTTAACAGGTGCCTTTTGATAGGTAGAATGCTGTCTTAAGTAGTTTCTTTTTGAAAATAATGAAAAAGTACAAAATAATCTCAGATTTCAATGCGCCCTTTTACAAGGAATCTGAAGTCAGATGGAGGGACTCAACGATAATGATGATGATGATGATGATGATAGATGAGACGATGGCAATAACGATTATGATGATGATTGTATTGTTCGTGGTAGTGTTCGGTGGTAATGACGATGATGATGACGGTGATGATCATGATCATGATCATGGTGGTAATAATGATGATGATGATGATGATGATGATGATGATGATGGTAGTGGTAGTGTTTGCTGAGATGATGATGGGTGGTGGTGGTAATCTAGGTGATGGTGATGATGATGATGATGGCGGTGGTGGTAGAGATGATGATGATATGGTAATGATGATGATGATGATAATGATGGTAGTGATGATGGTTTATTGAGATGTTGATGATGATGATGAGGATAATGGTGGCAGTAGTTGAGATGATAATGATGATGATGGTAATGATGATTTTCTCTGTCATCTTTTAAGTTTTAATGTCTCTATGTTATACACGGGTGAGGGGTGAGGGCCGCTATGTGCTTGGTTAGGTGTACAGGGAGGTGGACATAACGACTTTTGAATTTTGCTGCAGTGCGTGTGGATGGTGAACTAAGTGAATTTTTCTCTTTGAAAGTTGGGTTGAAACAGGGAGGTGTTATGTCTCCATGGTTGTTCAATCTGTACATGGATGGGGTAATAAAAGAGGTACAAGGTAGGGTAGTGGATGTTGGAGTGGCCCTGGTGAGAGAGGATAGTGTTTGGAAACTCCCTGTACTGTTGTTTGCAGATGATACTGTATTGTTGAATGAAGACGAAGGGGAGCTGCAGGGCTTGGTGGATGAGTTTGGGAGAGTGTGTAAGAAACGGAATCTGAAGGTGAATGTAGGGAAGAGTAAAGTGATGGTCGTTGAGAGAGGTGAAGTCAGTGAATGTACAGCGAGGTTGGATGGTGAGGGATTGGAAAATGTGAGTACGTTTAAGTACTTGGGTAGTGTGATGAGTAAGGATGGAGGTTTGGAGGGTGAAGTGCTTGAAAGGGTACAGCAGGGAAGAAAGGTTGCTGGTTCTTTGAAAGCAGTGATAAGAAGCAGGGAAGTGAGCATGGAAGTGCAAAAGTTATTACATGACAGTATTGTGATACCAACTCTAACGTACGGAAGTGAAGCTTGGACGTTGTTGGAAGGACACAAGTCAAGAGTGAGAGCAGTGGAAATGAGTTATTTAAGAGGAGCCTGTGGAGTCACATGGAGAGATAGGCTGACGAATGAGTATATAAAGGAACGTTGTGGTGTTGATGTGGATGTGATAGGGAGCGTTATGAGGAACACACTGAGGTGGTTTGGCCATGTGGAGAGGATGGAGGGTGAAAGACTGACGAAGAGAGTGATTGTGAGTGAGGTGGAGGGGGGAAGAGGGAGGGGGAGGCCGAGGATGAGATGGAGGGATGGGGTGGAGAGGTATATGAGAGGGGGGGGGGTGAGTTGGGAGCAGGGTAGTGAAATGGCTGGGGACAGGGGGACTTGGAGGCGATTTGTTTGTGGCCACCCCAAACGGGATTGAGGCGTCTGGCAATAGATAGATAGATAGATTCACCAAACACTGGAAGGGACAACTATAGCCGACGCGGATTTTGGTCCTGTTTTTATTTCAAAAAGGAAAATGATTTTCATTAACAAACTCCATGAACCCATTTCATACCGTACGATGTTATTTTATTGCGTCCTGGCTATCGCCAGACAGTTTTATTCAATTGGAGGGAGACAACACAGTAAATGTGTTAAAACTGGTCGACATTTGAAAAAATATATTGTTCCTCCCCTCTCCTCTTTTCCTGTCCTCTCTTCCTCCTCTCCCTCCCCCCGGGCTATAAATCCGTGTACCCTGTAGTACCCTGCGTTGACCCCTTCCCCTTCCCCCAACCCACCTCCACGCCAGGCCAATACACCACACTGAAGCTCTATGTTCCTCTCACACCACCAGCTTCACAGGCAGGGTGGTTACAGGGTAAGGGTGAGGGTGCGGGTAAAGGGAAGGGATCACCTGTTGCTGCCTTCTGCACTCCAGCAGGTGGGCCAGCTGCCACACGCACATGCCCACGCCGTCCACCTCACATCACACGATAAGGAATAATGCTGGGATTATTGGGTCTCTTACAGAATAGGTAATATGGAGCAGCAAAACCATTAACGTCAAGCAGTATAATATCACCACTTGTTGCTCCTGTATAGGAATATCGTATTTGTTTGCAAAATGATTACTAGTCCATGAATATCAGCAGTATTCCAGATGTATCTTAATAAATCATGGTTGAACACTTTCAGAAATCCTTTTATGACTTGGCAGTCACCATAATAGTGTGCAATTAAACCAGTTTTGATTGTGACATTTGTAGGTAAACGATTTATTAATTATCAGAACAAAGTAAAACTTTTCTTTGCTCGATAACTCAAAATTCGGTATGTGGGGAGAGCAGTGATCCCATTGTATGAGAGAGAGAGAGAGAGAGAGAGAGAGAGAGAGAGAGAGAGAGAGAGAGAGAGAGAGAGAGAGAGATTTCAATACCGATAGAGTAACAGATGGAGAAACAACACAGGGTTTTGCCAGGTAAGTGGTGTGTGTGTGTGTGTGTGTGTGTGTGTGTGTGTGTGTGTGTGTGTGTGTGTGTGTGTCGGGGGTACACACTGTAGTCATCAAGGATATAGGAAATGGGAATGGGGAATTGAGTGAGAAGAGGGGGAAGTAAAGAAGGAAGGAAGGTATGGGAGAGAGAAATAGGGAATTGTAAGAAGAAAGGGGAAGGGGGCAGTGAGTACGAGAGGAAAGGGAAAGAAAAGAAAGATGGAGGGTAAGAGAATGGGAAGAGGAGGGGGGGGGAGGTTGTGATGGGAAGAGGAGAGGGGAGGAAAAAAGAGAATGGATGGGAGATTAAAAAATGGAGATCTGAGACAGGAGAGAGGAGAAGATAGAGGGTCATTGGGAGACGCAGAGAGAAAAGAAGGAGAGAAGGCACTGTGGGAGAGAGGAAGCGGGGTAAGAAAAAAAAGTGGGTAGGAGAGGGAGAAGTTACTGGTGGGCGTGGAGAAGAGGGGACGTGGGGGAAAGAAGAGGGGGGAGGAGGAAACACTGAGAGAAACAGGAGGAGGAGGAGGGTAGGTAAAAGAGGGAGAGTAGAAGGAGAAGGAAAGAAGGGGAAGCTTTGAAAGAGGGAGACAAGAGGAGGAAATGAGTGGGCAGAAAAGAAAAAAAAAAGAGGGGAGAAAGAAAGGAAGTAAGTCAAAGAAAGAGTGGGCTGGAGAAGAAAAAGATGACGGTTATCTTTAACTTCCGCCTGGAAAGGACGCATGCTTACACATGAGAGAGAGAGAGAGAGAGAGAGAGAGAGAGAGAGAGAAAGAGAGAGGTGGGTGGAAAGGAAGGGAGGGAATGCAGTTTAGGTGAAGGAAGAAAAAAGTTTTCGAATGTTTTATCCATTCTTTTATCACAACAATGAAGATTTCTCTTTGCCTTCTCTGTCATTCTTCTGTGATTTATAAGGAACGCTCCAGTGGAGATCTCAACATTTTTTCCAGATTCCTGGCCATCCTCGTTCCGGGTTTCGGATGGAACCACTGCTATTGCATTAGACGTCTCTAAGACTTTTGACAGAGTTTGACACAAATATTGTATTTCCAAGCTGCCGTCCTACGGTTTCTGTGCCGTCTGTACCTCCATCACTGCGATTTCCATTCAGGTCGTTCTGCAGCTGCTGTTGTAGATTGTTAGTGTTCTTCTGTGGCTGTCAGTAGTGGTGTTCCTCGGGGCTCTGGCCGTTCGCTAAATCTCCCTAATATTCATCAGTAATCTTTCGAGCGCTGCATCCAGCCGTTAGCCACGCATACTCTGATCAATTCACTCTTAACTTTTCCATCTGCTTATCGCAACGTCCATCACAGTAGTCACTTCACAGACATGGGATTAGGCACTGACACACGTAGCTATGTGGCACAAAAATATATTTCTGACTGGGGCAAAAGAAATGTTGCATTAATACCTAAGCAGCTCCATCCCTTCAAATTTTAGGTCACCACAATCATTTACAAGACTGATCCTTCATCTTCGACAATGCACAGTCACATCATTTATCATCTCTCTGCATCCTTGGTGTCTTCCTTCCTTGTAAAGATCATAACACGTCTTCTGCATAAGCAGCTTCATGGAGGTTAGATATTCCGAACGTTTCGTTGTTTCATTGCGGAAATTCTCCTAAAAGTAAGATGAAATTACCAGAGGGTATGTAAAATTAAGTACGATATACGTCAGTGTATGGGTAGGGTTTAAAGCACATGCCTTGCTACATACACTTACTCCTGTTCTGTGTGGTTCCTTATGCAAAAATTAACCGATGATGATTTTCATGTATATACTGTAGACACCTTGTCAGCTCGAGAAATTTCTCAGTTCTTAGTTCTCTCTGCCTCTGACCTCCAGTCATTGAAATGCAATATGTTCAGCCATCTCGAAATTGGCGTATCTTGCTTTGGCTTCCTATAATTCATTATCTCTGAAAGTGTCGACTTTTACTGGTTTTAATTCTGTCTATCCTGCAGACAAAATGGCTCGAGAATTTTATGGAAAGAGAAAAAAGTGCTGTGTATTAAAACTAAGACGACAAAACCATCGCCCTTACATAAATGGATTCTCATCCTGGCTGGATGGCGGTGATAAATACGAGTATATGACAGTAGTAAAAAGAATATTCACATGTTTAAATCCTGAAACAGCATTAACGCCACTCAGCACATTAAAAGATCATTCTTGTCATGTCCTGAGCCAGTTAAAAGATTATCTAAGTGGAAAAAGTAGTGAAGTGACATTGTGTGATGTATTGTGTCTGATATTTGACACACCTTCACACTCTCTGGCATTCTTTTAAACTCGCTTTCTGTAGTTATCATACATATTGTCTGCCTCTCTCTCTCTCTCTCTCTCTCTCTCTCTCTCTCTCTATGAGATATACTAGAGAAAACCAGACAGCAGTGAACCCTTTTAGAGCGGTGGTTTATTTTGTATTACATTCAGGTTACCAGAGTTGATTGTACTCACCGATCAAAGATCTCACGTGTTCGAGAGGAAAGAAACTGTCTTCACTAATAACTTCAGTACGATTCTTAATTTAGCTTTTCATGCGGCCACCACCAAATAATGCTAAGGGCAGGGCAGACCTCTATTACTGTCGGGGTTAACAGCCTTACGGTGGAAGGAGAAAAGCGACCAATTTTTACTTTGTGATACTGAGTGCCGTCTGAGTGTACGTGTGTGTGTGTGTGTGTGTGTGTGTGTGTGTGTGTGTGTGTGTGTGTGTGTGTGAGAGAGAGAGAGAGAGAGAGAGAGAGAGAGAGAGAGAGAGACTCAGTAAGAAGAATTTAAAAAGGAATGTAAAAGACTAATATGGAAGGAAGATGTTGAAACAAAAGGGGGCTTGTGGTAACCTTGACCTTTATATTCTCTCCCCTTCTTTATTACACATTTTTATCTTCTCACACCTTCTTCCCTAAAATCCTGTCATATCTGTTTGCAATAACTATCGTATAATTATCTTCACCCTTCGTTCCTTCACGTCATTCTCCTTCCTTCTTTGCCCTTTTGCAGTTGCTTTTACTCTCCTTTTTCATACCTCATTCATTTTAACTTCTAATTACATGGGGACTTTGTGTGTGTGTGTGTGTGTGTGTGTGTGTGTGTGTGAGTGTGTGTGTGTGTGTGTGTGTGTGTGTGTGTGTGTGTGTGTGTGTGTGTGTGTGCGCGCGCGCGCGAGGGGGGGGAGTGGACCGGACGTGTTGACACTAATTGGGTTCTGTTGTCTGATTTTAATTCGTTTTTCTCACTCTCTCTCATCCTCTCCCTTACCTCTCATTCTTCACTATATCTCTGTACCCCTCCCTTATCTTTCATTCTCCCTCACTCATCCTCCCGCTCAGCTCTCACTCCCTCACGTGTCTCTATCTCACTTCTGTCTTATTCATCTCGTATCTTATTTTTCTCTGCTTTACCTCCTCCTTCCTCACTTACCTCCCCCACTCATATATATCTCATATTCCTTAGACTCTTCGTGTCTTGTTCGCTCTCTGTCCATCATCTCTTACTTTCTTCTGTCTTCGTTTCCTACAACTATCTTCTCTCTTCTTTGATTCTCTCACTCACCCTTCGCGCTCTTGCTAATGTGACATACTTCTCTTAAACTGTCTGTCACTTCTCATTCCCTGTCATTCCTTTTTCTCTCTCCCTCACATTCTTTGCTATATGTATATATTTTTTTCCTGGTCTCCTCTCACCCCAATATCTTCCTCACCTTTTAGTTCTCTCTCTCTCTCTCTCTCTCGTTCAACCGAAGAGGACAAATATAGAACAGAGTCGGAGGACGAAGGGAAATAAAATGAGGAAGAAAGAAGAGGAAGAAAAGTGAGTTTGAAGAAATAAGAAGAGTGTAGGCTGGAAGTGATAAAGAGAAAGAAAAAGAGGATGATTCGAGGTAAAGTAGAAGTAATTACAAGAGAAGCACGAGGAGGATGGGAAGAAGAAAGAGGAAGAGGAGAAAGAGAAGAGGGAGAGCCGAGACAGAGTAAGAGTAGCAGAGGGAAAAGATGCATGTGTAGAAGAGAGAGACGTGGCCAAGAAGTGAATGAAATGAGAAATAATCACAGTAAAGTGAGAAACAGTAGGAGGAGGATGACTAGAAGAGTTAACAATGGACGGAGCTAAGAGAAAGACCAGAGAGGAAGTGAAGAAAAAATATGGGGAATTTACAGGAAAAGAGAATCTGGCAGAAAATTGGAGAAAAGAGAGCTATAAAGGTTGAAAGAGATGGGGAGAGGGAAATGGTCAGAAGGGAGGGAAGGAAACACGTGGAGAGAAAGAGAGAGAGAGAGATGAAGTGGTAGACGTAAGGAGTGGATGGAAGGGAAGGTTAGAAAAGAAGGTGAGAGAAGCAGAAGAAAAAGGATGCAATGCGGCGGAAGAAGAAGAGAGACTACAACAGGTAATGAAGTGGAAGAGGAAGATAGGAGGAAGAAAAGAAGTCATAGAAGGTTGTATGGAAAAGACAGAGAAAGAATGAAACTGTGAATATTTATTCTTTTTAATTTATGTCTATCCATATATCTTTACGTCTGTTCCCTATCACTGTATTATGTGATGGGGTGAAATATTGAGCACTGAGCGACACCTGCAAGCACAGTAACGTCAAGTCACCTCAACCTGTACTGTACTGTATACTCTCTCACCTCACCTAACCTGGTTCATTTCACTTCACCTCATTTTATTTCTTATTTCACATCACCTCACTTTATTTCTTTTTTCAATTCACCTCACATTACTTCTTTTTCACTTCACCTCTTGTTCACGTCATCTCTCTCTTCGCCCTGCCTCACTTTACTTCTGTCTCATTTCACGTCTTTCCCATGCGTCACCTCTCTCTTTACCTCCTGTCTCACGCTCACCTCTTGTCTCTCATCACCCCTTGACCTAAGTAATTTTTTATTCTCATTTTACTCCATATTTCACCTCCACTTGGCTCATTCCACTGCTTAGCTTGCTCCATCTCTTGCGTCACATCACAGCTTGGCCCACATCTCTTCTTGGCTCACCTCACTGCTTGGCCCACTTCACCTCTTTGCCCATTTCTTCTCATGGATCCAGTGTTATTAATGTCCCTACTCAGCAACGACATAACAACCTCATACACTTTAGGCGTACCTCAGTTATTCGTTCACTCGCACTCAAATGACAAAGTATTATTTGTATATTCTCTCTAACTACCTGTTGCCTGATACTGCACACCTATCCAGCATCCACCAGTACAGTCCATCAGAGCACGCTGTTCACTCCTCACCCATCTATACTCTAGGGATGTATCGTTTTTCAGTTGTGTTTTTGATAATCAGTCTTATGTGAGATCATAGCGTGACAAGAATTTGAGCGTTGTCAGTACTCCTGATGTCACATGCTCCCTTGTTATTCCATTGATTGACTCATCCTTTATCCTTACAAGTAATCCTTGCACAGTCCATACCTACTGCCTCTCTTCAAAACCTCACACAAAGAACATACATAGATACTAATTCCTGAAAAAAAAAAAAAAATCATCTACACTCTTATATCACTGTCTGGTCCATAAGCACGTACTGGCGGCCATTTATCATTGTTAGTTTTCATCCTAACCCTTAACAACCAACACTTACTTATTAACAGTCTTGCAAATACTTCCGTATTTCTGTGATCAGGATTGCAGCCCTTTTATTTTGATATTATCTTTTTATTCACTCCAGACATCTTCCCACTTTCATCCCTAACATCATCTTTCGCCGCAGTTCGTTACACTTAAAAGCCATTACATCTGGTTCTCTTTCGTAAAACACCTCACCTGTCTCGCATTTCTGTCTGTCTGTCTATATGCAGACATCGATCTGCATCCAGTGTCCGTTCATATAACGCCTAAATCCATCCCACACTTCTTGCCATATCATTACACTACATCCACGCATACGGTATTACAACCACGCCAGTCCAAGTCCAACAGATATTCTCCTCTGACTTACTCTTCCGCAGTACAAAAGAGGAGAGTTGTCGGGCCCCCACTCCCACCACTTTCATAACGTAGTAGTGTAGTTTTATCAGATTGGAGGCTTCTGCACATCTCCCTCTTTAACTTACAGTAGCTAGCAAATTAGGTTTGTTTTTTCCAGGAAGGACGAGGAAAAAAGATGACTGCAAATAATTCCTCTCTCCCATGCCCTTCCTGTGGAAAGAGTTATGAGGCACTAACATTATCGTAAGGTAAGTTTCCAGTCTCAGCTACGACGTCTGATGCCGGCAAATAGTATGTCAGAGTGAAAGTTATCAGGAGGTGGGAGCGATCAGACGGTGGCATCAGATGACAGCAGCACCTTCACTCCCTGCAGCAATGGGGGTGAGAGGGGGCTCAGTGGTGGGTTAGCGTGAGTGGGGGGGTGAGGGTGAGGGTGGTGTATAAGGCTGAGGGTGGGACCATGGTGAATTTGAGGGTGGGTGTAGGCGTTTGCAAATGGTTGTAGGAGTTTGGCCGTAAGGATGAAGTTGAATGGAGTTCAGGGCATTCATGTTAATTCTAGCTGCATATTGACATTTGCAATATATCTGTTATTTACATTTTCTACTGGGATAGGGGAATATTGATTTTAGCTGCATCTTTACACTTTACACTCTCCATCTTTATATTGTTTTCTCTAAGTACGGGTATACTACTGTTTTTTTAGCATTTTCGTTTTTACTTTGTTTAATTGTGAGAATGTGGGTAGGAACAGAAGTTTTTAAAGGGAATGGGCGAGGTTTGAGATTAATGGTAAGGGCGAGGTGTGGGATTAAGGGTAAAGGTAAGGTGTGAGGTTAATGGAAAGAGTAAGGGTGAGGTATGAGCTGAATGGTAAGAGTGAGGGTGAAGTGTGAGGTTATTGGTATGGGTCAGGTTGAGGTGTAAGGGTGAGGTGTAAGGATAATGGTAAGAGTAAGGGTGATGAGGTCAATGGCAAGAGTTAGGATGAGGTGTGAGGTTAATGGTGAGGGTTAGGGTGAGGTGTAATGTCAAGGGTAAGGATGAGAGTGAGGTGTGAGGTCAATGATAAGAGCTAGGATGGGGTGTAAAGTCAGTGGTAAGGGTGAAGGTAAGGTGTGAGGTTAATGGTTAGGATGCTAGTATACAGTATGTGGCTGTAATTGCAGTATTACACGTCACATAAATACTCACTTCATTATTTGTTGTGGCTTATTGGTGTTGCTGTTGTTTTCATTGAGAGTTTCGATGAAAATATACACATACACGTACAGTACACATCACACATACTCTTCAGAAAAGACTGCATTTTTTTTTTTCTTGAATTCATGAAAATTGTGCTTGAACTAGGTCTCTAACGGAGATTTGCGTTCGCACTCACATGCTCATTATGTAGTTATTAAAAATTTTTTAGTTTTTAAAAAAATTGACTGATCCAAATCCTTAATAGACTTACATATGCATATGCATAACCGACTCCGTTCTTTCTTTACCCCTGCACAATTGTTGACTCTATACAGGGGTTTTATCCGCCCCTGTGTGGAGTACAACTCTCATGTGTGGGGAGGCTCCACACATACAGCTCTTCTCAATAGGGTAGAGTCAAAGGCTTTTCGTCTCATTAACTCTCCTCCTCTTACTGACTCCCTTCAACCTCTGTCTCTTCGCCACACTGTTGCATCTTTATCTCTTTTCTATCACTACTTTAATGGTCACTGCTCCTCTTAACTGTCTGCATGCATTCCTCCACCTCTACGACGGGCGCTTAGCACCCATCTAGTAGCAAACTCTTATCCCTTTTCTGTCCAACTCTCTAATGTAAAAGAGGACCGTTACTCCCAGTCCTTCATTTATACAACGGGTCAACTCTGGAACTGTCTCCCTCTGACTGTATTTCCTGCTGCCTATGATCTCCAGTCTTTCAAACGCAGTGTCTCCAGGCATCTCGAAATGAATGGATCTTGAATTTGGCTCTCTCTTGTATATTGTTTTTCTCTTGGAGGGAACTGTTATTGCGGGCTCATGGCCTTTGGTTCCTTCTTCCTCGCATTAAAAAAAAAAAAAACTCTCTTCTCAAAGAATCATCACAGCTCTCGGATATTACTGTGTTTCAGTTTGACAGAAGATTTTAGGGGCAATTTATTTAACTTCCTCAAGTCATAGGGCCTCTGCTAAGCTGAGACAAGTGGTGTGGCGATATCCATAATAGTGTAAGACAGACGTCGTGTGCCTGAACTGGTTAATGGGGTTTAGTCCTTCCAGCTGTAGTGTCGCCTGGGATGGATAACATCGTCTGGTGTTAGACAAAATAAAATAGGAAAGACGTTCTCTTGGAAAACGGTTTGAATCCATTTAGCGCAGCGCAGCACACATACTAGAATATATTATGTGAAAGTGTACACTGGATGTTATATATGCTGTGACTGGAGCTCATGAAATCCACTGCTCTTCCGCTGCCGACTGACGAAAAAAAGTCATATCACGTGTTTGGAGCATCTAGAAATATCATAATGCATAATTAAACGCAAAAGCAATCACGGCAACAGAAATGAAAGGAATCCGGAAATTATGTCAGCTTCATAGTGAGTGACGGGGAAAGGTCAGCGAGTTGTGGCCTTGGTAAAGTTACGTGATTCCCCCGTGACATTCAAAGGAGGGTCGTAGATAACTGTGTTTCCTGACTGGCAGGTTCATGCATCAGATATTATCATCGTGTTGGGTCGAAGAGGTCACAGAAGAGAGTAAATAAGTAAATAAATAAAGAAGGAAATAGCGTTCCCAATCCCATAGTGCTACGACTCGTAACCTTTTGCTTTATATGTTTTTTTTTTTCCTCATCAAAATTATCGACAATACAAAAGTGAAGGTAAACCACAATGTGAAAGGTTTTTAGAAATAGCCTTTATCCTTTTGTCAGCGTAGGGATTCTTTCTCCTGAATGAAAATGGTTAATGTTGATCAAATACAAACGTGACAACTGAAGGGGGAATTGAGGAAGGAGATTACATCTGCTTCACACACACACACACACACACACACACACACACACACACACACACACACACACACACACACACACACACACACACCTCGCCGGCTTAGTGGTAACGCTCTCTCCTAGCGTCTGCTAACGCGGTTCGCGCCTTGCTCGGGATGCGAAAAGTTTCACTGACGAAGAGGATGGGTACTGTCCCCCTTGAGCAAGGGGATGAGTATGTGCGTGTGTGAAGGTCAGTGCTTTGCCCTTAGACTGGGCTTTATGAGCTCTCAGCGCTCTTCCGGGAGGGTAAAAAGCTGATGATCACGACCATCACGTTATCCTGACCGACCCGATGAATTACAGACACCACCTGCCTCAACCTCACTGATCATCGTGTACAGACAGTGGAGGAATATTTCAGCACTTGGACAAGCAACACACACAAGGGCATATGAAAGAGACTACTCTGTACTGAACCTCTGAACTGGCCTATGTTTACCGAACGAAGGGGGAGCCAAAGAAAGGAGCAGATACACACGCGTGCTAGAGGCAGATTTCTTCGTTATCGTCATCTTCATAATCACCACCACCACTACCACCACCACCAAATCTAAGAGAAATTCTCTCTTCCTGAAAGAGATTAGAAGTTGTCGTCATTAACCCCATCAGTCCATTGACGTATTTAAGAGTCGTTCTTGCTGTCTCTGGACGAATTCATAATGATCATGAGAGAGTTTTGATCCGTAGGGCTGTAGATATAAAATTTGTTTACTCCTTCAGTACGAGAGGTTATCCAAAAGCTGAACGAAATCTGTTGCGGTAACGAGAGTTAAATAGGCCATGAAATACTTCATTAGAGTGAAGGATTACCTTTAAAAGCGCAGTGGTTTTATGTTCTTGCTGCTTCCAAACGATTTTACTAATCTAAGAAGAGACACCTGTAGGGAATCGGGTATATATGATGCTTGTCTGCCCTACTTTGTTTCTTCACCTTCAGTATCACCTCTCCACACCCCATCCTCCCGTCCCTCCCTAACACTCATATCTTCTCTTCTTCCCTTATCTCTTCCCTCCTCCTTGTTCCTTGTTCCTTTTTCCTCCTCTTCCCCACCCCTCCCCCGACCTCCCCTCCTGTTCCATCCCTTCCGTCCTATCTATCCTATCCCATCCCTTCCGTCCCTATCCATTCATACCCAATCTCTTCGTCTATTTCGCCCCCTACCCTCTCCTCATTCACCCCTAATCCGGTCAACCGTCCCTTTCTTCTCTTTGTCTCTTTCCTTACCTTTCCTTTGTTTCATTCTGTTCCTTCTCCTCCCGTCCCTTTCCCTGCCATTGTTTCTGATCCTCTGTTTTTTTCTTACTTCTTTTTTCTCCATCCCCTCCCCAACCTCCCATGGTCAGACATTCCGGTTTCTTCCCTTCTGTTCATCCTCTCTCCTCCTTTTCTCTTCCATACCTTCCATTCCATTCCATTCACTTCCCTTATATTCCTTCCCTTCTCTTTTCTGGACAGACTTCTCCCTCTCTTCTACACTTCCATTTTTCCCCTGTCTTCCTTTTATTCATTTGTCTTCCTTTCTTTTCCCATCCATTTCCTTTCCATCGCCTTCCAATTAACACTTCCCCTCTCCCTCGAAATCCTTCTCTTACCTCCTCTCTTCCCTTTCCCTCCCCTTTTTCTCTCCCCCTGCCAGTCTACTTCCTCTTCTTCCCCCGCCACACATCCATGTTATCTTAAAAAGCCTTGAGTCTTCACTGCCAGCGGAGGATAAAGGAGAGAGAGAGAGTGGAGATAATAGGAGACCAAGAGAGATGGTGGAGGAGGCAGGAGAGAACAGGAGGAAATGAGGGGGAGTGTAACAGCCATATTCTTAAAAATAATTCCTTCCCTAAACTTTTTCCTTCCCTTGGAAGGATTTTTCTTTCCCTTCAGTATGCTTAAAGATTTCCTTGGAAGGGAAGGAAAAATGTTAATGTTGGTAGCCCTGTTAGACTAAAATGACCCATCCTGCTGATATTTGGTATGGTGGAGCGTTAAATATATAAACAAATACATCAAAACACGCATATCTCATGCTGGATACTGAAAGCACAACACATTTGAGATGTGGGAGGTCGCCACCACATCCATACTGTTTGTTTGTATTCAGCCCTAAATGCCATTCTGGCCAACACCGTAGCGGTGTTCACTCCTCAAGACAATATTTTGATAATAAATTATATTCGAGGAATATTATTATGCTTAACGTTGTTATCGGTAAGTGAAAGAATCACTTATTAACGTCCGTCTGACGTACTCGCATGGCGGCGCTCACTTGTTTTCTTCCAGCTGGAAGACATGAGCCGAACCACTCGTGTGACCTTGACGGCAGATTTTCTTTTTTCGGGCAAAGTAACAACCAAAATGTTTCTTGAAAATAATCCTCGTGTGACCCTGGCCATAATGTATAAGATTTGTCAGTGTCAGATCATAAAAGACTGGATGAATATCGGAGGTAGTGCGTCGTCTGCTCTGTTTATGTCTGGCTAATTGTCTCAACTGACATGGGTAACACTTTTGAAGAGATACAATTAGCGCTTAAACATTAGTATAGCGTTGTAAACTGCATCAATAAAATTATACAGTAACTTCCGTCAACATTTTAAAAATACATAAGACAATGAATCACAACAGAAAGCACAAAACTTGTGAAGGAATTTTTGAAGAGACGGGTCAAGGAATTCCTTCAAGTTCCAATAATTTCTGCTGCCCAGAGGAAAAATCTTTCCCTTCGAGCGGCTCAGTAAGGGAAGGAATTTTTTAAGAATACCAATTCGGCTAAAGATTTCCTTCCCATGCCTCTACAAGGGAAGGAAATGTTTAAGAATACGGCCGTAAGAGATGTAAACAGAGAGAGGTGTAGGAGACGGATGAGATGATTAGAGGAAGAGTGGGGATCAAAGACCACGAGAGAAGGTGGAAAAGACGGGAATGACTAGGAGATTAAGAGGCGGTGTAAAAGACGGAAACTAGAAACAGGAGACAATGCGGAGAATGTAGGAGACGGTTGAGAAGGTAGGGGAGACAAGAGAGACCGGGGAAAAAGGTAATAGTAGAGCAAAAGAGATTGTTAAAGAGGTTGGAGAGAAAGGGAGGTTGGAGAGTGAACGTAAGTTGATAAGATATGAAAAGTATATTGGGGAAAACAAAAAAGGAATCGGAAAACAAGGAAGTACAGTGAATTGAGGAAAACAATATAACCGAGAATAATGAGAGAAATCAAAGTTTGGATATGGAAACAAGAAAGAGGGAAAAGCAAAATATGAAAGTGAGAACAAAGTGGTGAAAAACAAACAACCACATCAGTGGGGCAAACGAGGCGAAAACATGCATTTGAAATGAACAAAGAGTGTGAGATACATGAAAGGAAAAAAGAGAGCAAGAACAGGAAAACAGGAAACCATCACCATCATCGTTGTCGTCAGTCCAACCTTTTTACCCAGTTGAGGATGAAGTGAAGTAGGGTCCGGAGACCAGGGATAAACATAATAGAGGAATAAGTACCAAAAATCAACTCGTTTTAATAGGCCACACTCATTCACTCACCATTAAGCCCCCGAATTCCTACTCTGCCTCAGAAGCACACTTATTTATGTTTCAGAATAGTGAGTTAGAACAGGAGTAAAACAGAAAAGAGTGACAATGAGAATAATAATACAAAACAAATGAAAACAAAGTAATATGAGAAGAAAGCGACGAAAGAAACAGCACAAAAAGTCGGAATAGAACATAATCTGAGAGCGTAAGAAGATGAGAACGAAGAAAGTGGAAGAAAGGAGAAAGAACTTAAAAATAAAGAAAGTAAAGAGAAGATCGAAAAGGGATGGAAACAGTGCACGACAGAAGAACAATTAAGCGGAGAGAGAGAGAGAGAGAGAGAGAGAGAGAGAGAGAGAGAGAGAGAGAAATACTAAGAGGAATAAAATGAGAATAGTGATGAGAACCTAAAAGAACACACAACCAGCAGGTTAAGTAAGGATAACAATAAATTCAGTAAACGAAAGAGGAGAACAGAAAGAAAAGTAATTGAGGAACAGAGTAAACGAAAGAAGAGTGAAAGTAACAAGAATAAAGAAAGTGAAATAAAGTACAGGGTATTGTGAGGAGAACTAGAAAACTAAGAACGTTGTGAAACAGATGAAAACAAAGAGTATAACTGAGAAGATTGACAAACCAGAAATGTCATCAGTCAGCAGGACAGGAAGGCACTTGGAAGGTAGGACCGATCGTTTGTAGTGCAAGACAGGACACGTGATGAAAGACCAGGCAGGACACATGAGAGGCAGAACACAAGAGAGACAGGACACACGACGTGAGGAATAAAAAAAGAAAAAATTGACTGCAGGTATTATACAGAAGGGGAAAAGGAAAAGAGCGAGAACCAAGAGAGGATGTAGAAAGAGAAAGTGATGAGATTATAGACAGAGAGTGAGGAAATGAGAAAGACGACAAGACAGGAAGTGTGTGTACCAAGGAAGTGAGATGGAGAGAGAAAGAGAAAGGACAAAAAATTAACAGGACAAAGTGCGTGAAGAGGAGAGGGAAAGGACGTGAAACAGTGGGTGTTAGATAAAATTCATGATGCAGAACACGGCAGGATTAAAAAGAAATATATGCAAGACGACAGTAGATGGGGACAAATGAAAGAATCTATACGTGAGAGACTTGATACTTGGGAGGAAGGACGCGAGGCAGAGAGAGAGAGAGAGAGAGAGAGAGAGAGAGAGAGAGAGAGAGAGAGAGAGAGAGAGAGAGAGAGATGACTGATGAGAGGAATTAGAGAAGGGAAGGAGAATGAACCCTAATGATGATACAAAGTAATTACCTTTACAGACATTGCCTTTCCCCTGTTTATTCGTTGTGTTTGTGTGTGTAGCGTTGCCTTGATCTCTCTCTCTCTCTCTCTCTCGCTTTGTGGTCTTCCACCACAGCGTTCCTTCAGCAACACTTGACAGGTAAGAGCTCACCCAACCCATATAGCCTGAGCTGGGCTCTAATTCGGCTTACATGGATCAGGAGTCGAGTGCTTTATCAACTGCGCCACCGGGCTTTTGTGTGTGTGTGTGTGTGTGTGTGTGTGTGTGTGTGTGTGTGTGTTTCTCTATACGTGTTTTCATCTGCTCATACACAAATCGGGTTATTCATTGGCTGGGTTTTGGGTAACTGATGGTCTTTCTTCATGGGTCCAATTTTCAGCCGTTATTGGCTTATAATTATGATTTCATGGATGAAATATGAGGCAGACAATTGTTGCACATAAGGTCATCGATAAATGCAGCTTCATATTTGACAAATATTAATATAACATTAATTACCCAAAATTACTCCAAGAAAGACCTCCACATGTCTGACACACGATTCCAGGAAAACTTTGTATATTTTCTGTTTATTTAACAAAAGTCATATATATTTACTTGTCGTATATCTACATGTTCACGTGCCAACAAGTTTATGTCGTGTTATGTCTGTATTTTTTGGATTTGTTCTTCTGCCAGCTTATACACATATAAGTCCATCCATATCTGTTTATACTTCATATATTTTGGGGTCTGTTGATCTCTCTCTCTCTCTCTCTCTCTCTCTCTCTCTCTCTGCATGGCATTCATATTGCCGTCTGTCTGGCTGTCAGCCGATCTGTCTGTCTCTGTCTCTAGTTACTCCTAATGTGTCTATACACCTACATGATTGTAAAGTTTTCATACGTCTTTCTGGCCAAATATTTACCTACCCTATCTACCTGTCCGTGTTGCCGCCCTTGTTGCCCTCCAGCAACCGTTCAGAATGTCAACAGCGCTACTTCACTGTCCAGTGACTCGCTAGGAGAGAGAGAGAGAGAGAGAGAGAGAGAGAGAGAGAGAGAGATGGCCTGAGGTGTGGAGTGGCCTGATAACTATTGCAGTTGTGTAAGTTATGAGTGCATAGGATAATTGCTCACGGCAACTGGCTGTTTAAACATATACTGTGTGTGTGTGTGTGTGTGTGTTGGTTGGGGGTGGGTGGATGAGAGAGGTCGAGTGGAGGGTAAGTGGAAGGTGGGGTTGTGGAGGGTTATCTGTGTTGCTGGAGTGTCGTTGTTTCAGTCCAGGTTGGATCTTCACTTAAATTTTACTTTAACCTATTCCGTCCCAGGACATAATTTTAATTTTATTTCAGCTGACATCAGACTGCTTTATTCAGCTTAGGAGTTCCAGTGTTTTGTGACGGGATTAATCAAGACTGTATTATTATACCCTCTGCGGTTTGGAAATTATCTTGAAGTGACTGGTATCTATCTAGAGAGAGAAAGAATGATATTGAAAGGACGCCATCGTAGTAAAGAGTTAAATTTAAGGTTATCTGGTAAAATTGTGGATCTCCTTAAAGTGGTGACCATATTGCTTTGTATAGCCCATTCGGTCCAGAGACGTCACTTGTATTTTATTCGTGCTAGTACCACAGTAATTTATTTAAGTAGGGAGAGGAACCTGATAGCATATATATATATATATATATATATATATATATATATATATATATATATATATATATATATAGATATATATTGTTACATAGCCTATGATTTCATCATCCTTTGTGTAATTTTAACGCACAGTTGCTGCATGTTTGATCACGAGCGTGTTCTGCCTCAGTCCCCCCTTCTACCGTTATAGTAGAGTAAGTCGTTCTCTCTGTTATACTTTGCGGGATTTGCAGCTCTCTGTCCCCATGGCTTCATTTGCGCGTCCTTCTTACAAGTTGTATCAGGCTCTGCTGGCCCCTATATAATGAGCTCAGTCTCTGCATCATTGCCACTTAGATCTGCTCCTCATTTTGTTCACATCTCTGTCCTCCCCTGTACAGATATTATTATTGTGAGTGCTCAAGAAGTCTCCAACCATCTAGCAGCTGTGTGTAATTTGAGTATAACTGTTGTTGCATTTTTTCTTGTACTGTATAGCATAAGTTTAATTTGTAGGCCTAATGAAGTTTTTGTAATTCATGTAGGGTTCTTTATGTCAGTCATTTTTTATAATAGTTTGTATCTGTAATTATTTATCTGGTATTCACTGAGTATTATCTGGTATCTCATTTTAGCAGGGCTGACTTAGATAAATTTATTCTTGCTAATTTCGTGTTAATAGAGGCTATTGCAGTTAACCATATATTTAACCTGTTTTTGCCATTACATTATCCTCATGAGTCCTGAATGTTTTGTTGTTAATTTAAGCATTAAACTTTAACTTGTAATTTTACCTAACTCTTTTGTTTTGAACCTGGAACTTTACGGGACAGTAGTGACTCTTCGTATTCTCACTTAAAGTGTACATTATCTTTCTCTGTTTCGTAACATAAATTTGGCGACCTCGCCAGGATATTCAGGATATTATCATAAGGATATTGTTTGATATTTTGTGACTGTGATATATTCATGATGGCTACTATTTCTACACTTGATGAAGCCAAAGATTTTTTGTCAAATGTGCAAACAGTGTGTGATATAGAAAACAGAACAAAGAATGAACTTAAGATTGTTGCTCAACAATTGGGATTTGTTGTTCGCTCTCATCAGTCTAAAGATCAGATTGTTGCCATGATTAATGAAAGCTTGTTTAATGTAACTCCTCCAAATGAGCAAACGCAGATTGAATTAGCTAAGTTACAGCTAGCCCTGCAGGAGGCTCGTGTTAATGAGGCAAATGCTCGTATTCAAGAGGCAGAGGTACAGGCTCAGGCACAAATTGAACTTGCCAGGATTCAGGCAGACCATGAGTATCGCATGAAACAAGGTGGAACTGGATCATCTAGCTCTGATGATTTTGATGTGGCTAAAAATGTTAAACTTGTCCCTCCTTTTAATGAATCTGATTTAACAAAGTATTTTCAGTTGTTTGAGAGGGTAGCTACAGGTTTTAATTGGCCTAAAAAGTATTGGACAGTACTCCTTCAAACTGTTCTCACCGGTAAAGCTCAAGTAACTTATGCATCTTTGCCTCAGGATCAGTCTGATAATTATGATGTAGTTAAGAGCTTGATTCTTAAGGCCTATGAGCTTGTTCCTGAAGCTTATAGAGTAAAATTTAGGACAACTTATAAGCAAGATAAGCAATCCCATGTTGAGTATGCAAAAATCAATGAAGATCTGTTAGAGCAGTGGTTAAATTCTAAGAATGTGGATTCTGATTTTGATAAATTTAAGCAGATGATTTTGCTGGAGGACTTCAAAAGGTGTATTTATAAAGATGTAAGCCTATATCTTGATGAGAAAAGAATAGATAATTTGTCTGATGCTGCAGTTTTAGCTGATGAGTATGTTCTCACTCACAAGAGATATTCTAGAGAAAAAGGGAAAGCTGAGAGTAAGTACGTTGCCTCTACTCAGAGTACAGGTAACAGGAAAGAGAATAAAGATGATGTTTCTCAGGAAGTAAATACCAGCTTCACCTCTAGATTTCAGAAAAGTAAATGTACTTATTGTAGTAAGCTTGGTCATACTACGGAGAGATGTTTCAGGAGACAGCGTGATGTGAACAAAAAGGAGTCTTTAAATATTCAGTCAATTGGTCTAGTGTCCACTCTTGAGAGTTCCCAGAATTCTTTAACTGAGTTAACTGAACCTGCTTTGAGGGGTAACTTAAATTCTCATGATGGAGCTCCTCTTTTGAGCAGTAACGTGGGTGACACTCTCAAGAATTCATGTGCTAATTTCCTGTCTGATGGTTTTGTCAGTCCTCTGGACAGTAATGACAGGAAATCAGTTCAAATATATCGTGATACAGGTGCTTGCCAATCCATTATGCTGACCAGTGTTCTAGGCTCTAATTTTAATTCCTCTGATGAAACTGTAATCTTACAAGGTGTAGGGAATAATTACTTCTCTGTTCCTCTGTGCAGAGTGAATTTAGAGTCTGGTTTTGTTAATGGTTCTGTTATGGTTGGGTTGGTTGAGACACTCCCAATGTCAGGTGTAACTTTCTTACTTGGAAATGATATTGGTGGAAGTCAAGTGTGTCCAGCTCCTCAGTTGTCTAGTGAGCCAGTGGCTGCGTCCCAGGATTGTGATGTCCCTGATGTGTTCCCTGCATGTGCTGTCACTAGGGCTAAGTCTAAAGTTACTGGTGATTTAGAGGATAATGATGATGATGATGTTATCCTAGCTGACACTTTTCTTGCTAATTTGGACCACTCACCAGATGAGGCAGTACCCCGTAGTGTTGATAATTTGTCTCGTCAAGAGTTGGTTGAGTTGCAGGTTGCTGACCCTGAGTTGAAAGGTCTAGCTAACTCTGCTTGCATTGAGGAAGAGTCAGCTGGTGCTCCTACTTGTTATTATGTAAAGTCAGGAGTACTTATGAGGAAGTGGAGACCCCCAACAGCATCAGCCGACTGTGAATGGGAGGTTGTACATCAAGTTGTCATCCCTCGTGTTTGTAGGCAGGATATCATTCGAGTGGCTCATGATTCCAGTTTGGCAGGACACCTTGGAGTGAGGAAGACTGTGGCACGCATTTTGAAACACTTCTACTGGCCAGGTATCTTCAGGGATGTTTCCTGGTATTGTAAGTCTTGTCACACCTGTCAAGTTGTGGGGAAGTGTAATCAGACCGAAAAGGTTGCACCTCTAGTTCCCATTCCTCCTTTTGAGGCGCCTTTCACCCGTGTGTTGGTGGATATCGTGGGCCCTCTTCCTAAGACTTCTTCAGGATTTTCTTATGTGTTGACCATGATTGATATGGCTACTCGTTATCCTGAAGCCATTCCACTTAGAAACATCTCAGCAAAGAACGTGGTTAAGGAAATGCTAGGGTTCTTCACAAAGTTTGGTCTGCCCAAGGAGGTACAGTCAGACCGAGGAAGTAATTTCATGTCAAATGTTTTCAAGCAGTCTCTGAAAGAGTTGGGCATCACCCAGATCACGTCTTCAGCTTACCATCCCCAGACCCAAGGAGCGTTGGAGAGATATCATCAAACACTCAAATCGATGCTCAAGAAATACTGTTTGGAACATCAGAAAGACTGGGATAAAGGTCTTCCATTCGTTGTGTTTGCTGCAAGAGAATCTCCAAATGAATCACTGGGCTTCTCACCTTTTGAACTACTGTTTGGCCATGAAGTAAGAGGACCCCTTAAGCTACTCAAGGAATGCTGGCTGTCGGAGGAAGATGACGTCAACCTGCTGGAGTATGTGATGAAGTTCAAGGAACGGCTGTCCACTACTTTACAGCTGGCGAGAGAGAATTTAGGAGCTGCTCAGGAGAAGATGAAGACTTGGTATGATAAGAAGTCCAGGTTACGCCACTTTCAGCCAGGAGATCAGGTTTTGATTCTGCTACCAGTTCATGGGCAACCTCTTCAAGCCAAGTTTAGTGGCCCTTATTTCGTGGAGAAGAAACTCAGTGATGTCAGCTATGTCATCGCCACACCAGATCGTAGAAAGAGCAAGCAACTATGTCACATCAACATGCTAAAGTTATATCACAAGCGGGATGAAAATAATCCAGTCTGCACTGTAGCTGTTCCACCCGAGTCTGCAAGTGAAGCTCTCCCATGCAGTATGAGCCTGAGTGATAGTTTGGGGAAGAATCCTGATATCATGAATGATCTCCAGACTAAGCTTTCTCATCTACCTCCCAAGGAAAGGCAGGAGTTTTCGGCATTACTGCAGGAGTACCCGCAAGTGTTCCGTGCTACTCCAGGAAGAACCACTGTGTTGATGCATGATGTCGATGTTGGAGACGCAAAGCTAATTAAATTGCCTCCTTACCGTGTGAACCCAGTGAAAGTTCCTCTCATCGAGGAGGAGCTTGGCTACCTGTTGGACCACATGATGATTGAGCCCTGTCAGAGAGAGTGGAGTTCTCCTGTCACTCTGGTCCCTAAGCCAGGTGGGTCACAGCGGCTTTGCATTGACTACAGACGTGTTAATCAGATAACCAAAACAGACACTTACCCTCTCCCTCGCTTGGAAGATTGCATAGACAAGATCGGAAAGGCTAGGTACATAAGTAAGTTTGATTTGTTAAAGGGATACTGGCAAGTACCTAGGACTGAACGTGCTAGGGAGATCTCATGTATTGTAACATTAGGAAAGATATTTGCATGTTCTGTAATGCCATGTACAGATTGTTTTAGAGTAATAAGAAATTTCCTTTGCAAATTTATTTTTTCTTTGTGGGGAGGTGTTACATAGCCTATGATTTCATCATCCTTTGTGTAATTTTAACGCACAGTTGCTGCATGTTTGATCACGAGCGTGTTCTGCCTCAGTCCCCCCCTTCTACCGTTATAGTAGAGTAAGTCGTTCTCTCTGTTATACTTTGCGGGATTTGCAGCTCTGTCCCCATGGCTTCATTTGCGCGTCCTTCTTACAAGTTGTATCAGGCTCTGCTGGCCCCTATATAATGAGCTCAGTCTCTGCATCATTGCCACTTAGATCTGCTCCTCATTTTGTTCACATCTCTGTCCTCCCCTGTACAGATATTATTATTGTGAGTGCTCAAGAAGTCTCCAACCATCTAGCAGCTGTGTGTAATTTGAGTATAACTGTTGTTGCATTTTTTCTTGTACTGTATAGCATAAGTTTAATTTGTAGGCCTAATGAAGTTTTTGTAATTCATGTAGGGTTCTTTATGTCAGTCATTTTTTATAATAGTTTGTATCTGTAATTATTTATCTGGTTTTCACTGAGTATTATCTGGTATCTCATTTTAGCAGGGCTGACTTAGATAAATTTATTCTTGCTAATTTCGTGTTAATAGAGGCTATTGAAGTTAACCATATATTTAACCTGTTTTTGCCATTACATTATCCTCATGAGTCCTGAATGTTTTGTTGTTAATTTAAGCATTAAACTTTAACTTGTAATTTTACCTAACTCTTTTGTTTTGAACCTGGAACTTTACGGGACAGTAGTGACTCTTCGTATTCTCACTTAAAGTGTACATTATCTTTCTCTGTTTCGTAACAATATATATATATATATATCTGTCTCTCTCTCTCTCTCTCTATTTGTCTATCTATCTATCTATCTATCTATCTATCTATCTATCTATATATATATATATATATATATATATATATATATATATATATATATATATATATTAAACTCCCTAAGTATGCAGTCTTCCTTAATGATAACATCATCATCTGGAGTCAGCAAGACTTCATTATTTAAAGAGAAGTTTCATAAGTTTTGCATTATTTTCGTTCATTCAGTAGGCTACAGGATGTACACGGTGGTGATAGGCTTACAGATTTTGACAGATATAGCATCATCACTGTGACAGACAGTCAGTGCTACCACTGATGTCACCAGTCCTACCATAACTATACCACAATTCCACCATCACTATTATTATGACTGTTATCATCATGACGGAAGTATAATCACTCACTACCAATGTAAGTAGTACAACATTTCATTGCTCAAAGTGAAAGTGTTAAGGCTACTTTTGCAGACGGCCAGCTCCACATTCAGCAGGTCAAAAGCAAGTGGCCCATGGCCAGCAAAACATCCATCATGGCTAATGCGTTAACTTGGCAAGCAGCTGTCTCTGTTCAGGCAGTTTGGATGACACTGGTAACTTAACACTGTCACCGAATAAATTGCCTCGTTTTAGATGAAACTGAATACCAAAATTTTTTTGACGATGAATGTGATTATTGATGGCAGTAATAACACTCAGGCTTTTGTGCGTCTCTCTCAGCTAAATAAAGACGTTTCTTGGTACCTGGAAAATAATACTAGAGTTGTTCAAATATCAAGCCGTATAATCAAGCAAATATTGAAATCTAATGTTATTCTGTATTCATTAATCATCTTGGCCACTTGTACAGAAGCATGTCCGTGTATGTAGCTGTGTGGAGACCATCTTGCATTCCCTTGAGAGTGCTAACGGTTTTGTTCTAATTTTATTCTTCTTTTTTTTCTTGCTTGGTTTGTTTCTTTTTATTTAAGGTCTTTATTTTCCTCCCCCCTCCATAGATGGGAAAAAGTGCTGGGAAGGTACTTGGATTTGTACTGGAGTAAGGCGAGGGTGTTGAATGTTTTGGCGAGTTATCTGTCGGAATCTTTAATAATAATAGTAATAATAATAATAATAATAATAATAATAAAAGTGATAATACCTTTATTCCATGGAGAAACTATTCTTTCCTGAAAGTAAAATTGCAAAGCTACAAAGTTATATATATACACTGTTGTCTTGCACACAGTAAAAGATAAGAAAGTACATTCAATGTCTAATGTTGATGGAATTTCGACCTACTGCATTTAAAGGTATTAAATGTAGAACTGGACTTTAATAGACTATGTTATTAACATATTATCTATCTGTTGCCTGAGGATGCATGCTGTGAGAAGTGGCAATCATAGCCAGTCCCAATGCAAAGCTTCTTTTTGCTGTTTTTAAACTAAATGCAGTTTTGACTGCGTGGGTTGGTAACCAGCCAGACTCAACACTATCCCGAGTGACTCTTCCACAGTGCCTGCATTACGTGGAAGGTGGAATAAAGTAGTAGAGGTAGAAGGTGTATGTGTGCAGTGTTGGTGCTGCGGATTTACTGCCTGTCAGAGATCCCTGCCATACCCGACCTTATGGCCACAGTCCTTTCCCATGTTTGTACTGTGCCTCCCAGGGTAGGTGGTTCCCAGTCGTCACCTACCGAATATTACAGTATTATTTTAGTTATCAGTAATGTGTAGTTATTTTCTTTTTTAATTTGCCAGTAGAAATAATATTTTGTTAGTAAATGCATTTCTTTTTTTTTTCCAGGTTTGTTGCGTTCTTCTCATGGTGTAACTGTTACTACAAAGCTGTAAGTATAATTGTAACGCTTTATGTAGTGTACGTTATAGGTGTATTTAGGGCAGAGGTAATATTTTTGAAAAATTTCGGTCAGCATTTTTTCGTTACTCTCGATTGTGATGATTTAATAACACATGCTGACGACTTTTATGGCACTTTTCTGTACATCGTATCGTATGTCAGTTAACTTATTTATGTAATCAAGCTTCAGAGCGAAGTGAGCAGGTGCTGAGGATGGTATTATTACCAATAGGTCACGGCCTTAATACCGTGAGGGGAGATTCGTCGTCTCAGATTTTTTATCAAACTACCCGTAAGCAACATAACATTCTAGTGAAACTTGCGCCATAAGCAAAGGAACATATTCTAATGAAAGCTTGCTCCATAAGTGACATAACATAATTACTTCCATCCTACTTAATAGATTATTTGAGAGATTTTATGAATTTTCTCCAGCCATTTCCTCACAGCTAAACGTGATTCTGATGATGTAGGAAAATTCCAGCGAGGTTTATGATTACTTTCCAAGGAGGGGTTTTGGCTGGGATGTAGGGGAGACAATGTAAGTAGTGGTTAATCGAAATTGAAGTGTTTAGGAAAAGAAAAGGTAGGGGGAACCGCTTGATTAATTATGAGATGGCGCGAAGGGCTGGGGAAAAACTGATTAAACTGGTGATAAGGGGAGAAGGTGAACGATATGGCCAGTATGATGGAGAGCTGGAGGTGGCGAAGAGGAGGAGGGAAAGTTGTAAAAGAGTGGAAGAAAGTGTTGTTTGAAGAAGAGGAGGATAGTTATTAAGAGTAACGTGGAGGGTGCATGGTCGTCAAGGAGAGAGAGGAAAAGATAATGAGGGGAAGGTAATATCTTCATTGTGGGGGCTCTGTCTCACGCCAGTAAAGAGAACGGTCTGAAGGGTAGTAAGAATAAAATACAAAGAACCATCTTATTGAAAATGTTAAACTCACGATCCTCAGTTAAGGATAAATAAACCCCTGAAATCCGAGATTTCTTTCGGAGCTGAGGTGGTTGCAAAAATGAAAATAAAGCAAGACATAACAGTTGTAAAGGAAGTACTTGAGATTTAGCCCTATATTGTTGTATCTAAAAATTTATGTGGTGGTAGCTAGATAAAATAGCTGAGACAGACAGACAGACAGACAGACAGACAGACAGACAGACAGACAGAGATTGCAGAAAACTCTCTCGCACGATGAACGGTATCAAGGTAGCAGGAGTTGGGAAGATTTAGGGGCAGTGGCTAGTTATTGACTGGCGAGAAAGTTAGGCAGTAGGGAGATGGGGGGGTGGGTAACGGAGAGATAGGGAGAAAGGGAAGAGGAGGATGGAGGAGTAAAGTGGAAGAGAAGGGCATGTACTAGTGAAAAACATGAGGAGGGAACGGAAGAAAAGGTTCCAGAAAGGATTAGGTAGAGGCAGGGTTAGGGAGAAGGCAAGGGGAAAGGAGAAAGTAGGATGAGTTGAGGAGGAAGCATGCGAGACAAGATAAGGGGTGGAGACAGGAGGAGGGAAGCGGGAAGACACGATAGGCAGAGATGGGAGGCAAGAGGAGAAAGGAGAAGCCAGGAGTTGGGTAAGGGGAGGTAAGAGGGAAGCCAGAGAAAGGCCAGAGAGGACACCACATTGAAGGAAAGCTAGGAGTTACATGAAGGGAAGACATTTATCGGGGTGCACGTAACAGGGGTTTTCTTATTTGCAGTCGATGAAGTCGTCGTTGTCCCACAGGCAGTATGAAGTTCAATTATGTGTGGATCGCTAAGTTTGTGAGATGAAGGGGAGAACTTCAAAGGCTTGCGTGACGCGTGAATGGATGTTTGGATCACTGAGCACACTGATGATTTTTTTTCCTTTTTTCCAGTCCTGTTGTGTACTCTTTCCACCCACTTGATATGATGACGGTGCTGTCTTTCGACAAAAGGAATTATATATTTCTTATAACCCAAATTTCTGACTGATTTTTAAGGTTAATTGCGGTTGAGTTTAAGCAGTTTTTTTTTTTCCATGGTTTAATAAATAAATAAATCCATCCATCAATCCATCATCCAATCCTACATTGCCCAAAGAGGAGCGTAGGAGCCCGGGGCTAGGCAGTTAGTCTCGACATTTAAGATGAGAGTGACCAGCCTCACTCATCCCTGAGTGGCATTACGTGAGCAATCAACCCCAACCACCCCTTGGATATAAACCTTCACCGGCTCAATCCGACTGGAGCACAATAATTACCCACTAAACCACCAGGTGCCAAAATTTGGTTATATGGTTACCACCCAGCGTAGTAAATGGTTTCCTGGTGTACAGGAAACAATATATATATATATATATATATATATATATATATGCAGAAAGAGAGAGAGAGAGAGAGAGAGAGAGAGAGAGAACATGTACGGCAGGGTCCAATGTATGGCAGGAAGTGTTAACGGTCTGGGGTGACACATGTTTTTTAGGCAGGTATTGGCACACCAAGGAATGAGGGACTTCCTTAACCCGCGGCATCCCGTTGACGTTCTTTTACGTCCACACGTTTTGTCACTGCCAATCCCATCGACGTACATAAACTCGAAAAAATCGCAAGGTCCCTAATTTGCACAATTTTCAATTTTCACGAGTCATTTTTGGTACGTATACACGTGACACCTTCCTCAACAAGATGCCAGGCAGGGACAATGCCTTACCCAGCATGACCTCCTCCCCCCCCCTGCATGCCATTGTCTCAGCAATTCACCTGTTATCAGTGACCTGGCCAGTATAGCCATGTCATGCCACGGTACGAAATCAGGGCCAGAGTGATTCCCCAATCAATGACAATGTGGAGGACAAACTTTACATAGCATTAGAGGAAGAAACAGTTAGAAATGATGATCAGGTAATGTGGTAAAAAAAGGTCAGGTATTAGTGCTTATAATGCCTATATTACTGCTTGAAAACCAATATACTCTTGTACTACATATAAATTCTTAACAGTAAATAAATAAATACCGTTTATGAGTGGTGTGAAATAGTTATCCTCCCATAGAACTCGTTTTCTTTGGTGCCAGCCTGATAGAAAACCCAGTAAGGTAAGGAGGCACTCCTACCTGTAATGAGTATTTTAAACCTCAAGTGAGCGATTTCTTTATGAATTTTCGATGTTTCTCACCAAAAGCGAAGGTTTGAGCCAAAAAATTTTTTTTCCTAAAATGGTCGGGATTGGGGGGGAGTCAGTGGTGGAAAAGTGGTCGGGATGGGGCGGGTTAAAGGAGGGTTGGACACGCTCTGCGTGTGGCTCCAAGTCTCACTTCATGAATAATACCATAACACTCTTACCGTTTCACGAACATGATGATCATTTTTACCGGAGTTGTGAAGTACCAGATATATGGAAGTGGTAGGTTGTTGTTGTTGTTGCTTTTCTCTTTTGCTTTGCTTGGAGAAAGTTTTGGACCAAGCTGTTACCAAAGCATACTGGCAGACATATGATGTTCATCTTCACAGGACGTATAACCCTCGCCCTGCACCACCACCCACAACCATCCCAATCCAACATACCCACTTCTTTCTATGTAAATACCCTTCTGCTACACGTCGAGAACGATCTTCCAAGAGAGACCTGTGACTAAAGCTTTTCCACTGTCAACAACGACCCAAATACAACCCTTCATGTTGTGCCTGGCCCAACCACCCGCCACCATATTAACCCATTACCTTCACCTATTTTTGCTGCTCCACCTTTGACTTCCGCCAAATCGGCTGAATGACGCAGGGCAGAGTCAAATGTTCAGCCCTGAGACTAATTGGAGAGCGGGGGTGTTGCACTTTGACTGATCCTTCCTCTTTTTTTTTTTAAACTAATCACAGCAAGAATTCTAAATAAGATTACTCCCTTACCCATAATTCTTCTTCTTCACATACATAGCCAAATATCTCACCTCTTGTTTAATTTTGTTCATATTCTAGTCTTGGCGCGCCTTTTCTCGTCGCAGTTTAATTTCCTTTTCCCCAGTCTTTGTTGGAGCTGTGCAATCCCTGAGCGTCATTTTCTGTGCAGGAGAGGGGACTAGTTTATACACCGGGCTACCAGGCATTTTAAAATACTGTCTCTGTGCCTGAGCTTCATCCTTCGAATATGATGACATTTCTACTTTTTAATTCGCATATTCTTACGATCACAGGCTAATTTATCCTGCTTGGAAAATACCTTGAGAACTGGAGGATTTGATACAGCCCTCTTGAACCTTTCACTTCAAGGTTTGTCTCCCAAGTTGAATAAAATCGTTTGGAAATGACGCGAATAAGATATAAAGGAAGTCCTCGTAGTGGTGAAGTTAAAAGCACTTCTCCCCTGCCTCAATATTCTCCGTCCCTTTATGGTATCCGGTGGGACAGCGGTCCGTATTTAATTAGTCTCTGTACTGAGGAATGGAAGAAGGGCAGAATAAACAGAATGAAATAAGTACAAGGAAAATGAAGTAAAGTACGTGATATAAGTAGGCCTATTGTACGATCCAGAGCGAGGTTAAAGGTCGGGAATCATATACACTATACTCCGGCTTCGTTTTCTGCCCACTCATTTATGCAAGTAATATATGTAAGACTGAAAATGATTATGGTAACTTCGTATCCCTTTAAGAGAGAGGCAGATTTTGAAAAGAATAGGTCCTAGTGATTACCTGCACAGGAAGAGTTGTGATGTGTGATGCAATAAAGGATTGTGTAAAGCACTGTTAGATCAATGGTTGTATTTTTATCAGTTAAGGAGGCTGCACGTATTCCTTACTTGCTTTTCTTTCTTCAAATGCAAGCTTGTTATTATCTTCTGTCATTTATACAGACCATGCAACTGTGGAAAGTATGTATCATTTATTATTTTTTGTTTTTTAAAAGCGAAACAACTTGGTTTGTTGTTGATTTAGGTGCTGGGTCATAACGAGCAGTATACTTTAATATTTGTCACCACGAGCCGATGATGAGCTTAAGGGAGCAGTTTCGCTCTGAAATGGTTAAAATTATTAGTCGCGGTATTCCACTTGTAGGACGTGAACCATTTATTAGTCCACCTCAGTACGGGAGGATTTCCATAATCTCATAAGATCGTTGGAAGGTAGAAGAAATAAATAAGAAACACTATGGTGCTAAAAGGCCTAAAAGCAATTATTTTATTACTTGCGTTGAGTACTGTTAAATACACTGTCTGGGCTGTAGCCTGGGACGATGCAAGAAAGAAAACTTGTGGCTTTTGTTGGTGGTGGGTAATGTAGAAACGGTCAGGCCCGGCATCCCTCGTGTTCACAGTGCCTCCCTCACTCATTGTGACCCTTCCACAAGCTCTACCTCCCTGATTACTTTCTACTGCAATCTGTCCTCTCACCATCCTCCCACACTGGTCCTCTATTCTGGCCCTTTGTTTTTCTTTTCTCCCCCCATCCTCTGTACCATAATTTCCATTTCTCCTCTGCTAATATTTCTCTATTATTTTCTCCCCTTCTCCACCCCGTCATTTTTGTACATTTCCCTATGAACTACATCCAACTATGAAGCATTTAACAAATGGATTCTGTCCTTATTTTGAACTTTAAGTGAAGAACCCTGAAATACATCCAGTCATATCCAAAAGTGTCATATGGTATTCCTCAGTGTTCAGAGGCAGTAACTAAAGCCATCAAATTGACAAGCACTGCAGTATGGGGCAGGCCATTCGCATTAAGTCGAGAAATATTATGCTTGCCTCTTACAATATTTTCCCGGTACGCTGACACTTTGACCAGTGCGATCAGAAATGAATATGAAAAAAAAAAAAAAATGGAGAGAGAACAGCGAAGGGTTACTGAGAAATAAGCCAAGCGTAGAACTTTTAGAGAGCCAAAAGTGTTTGGTTTATTGGAGTGCACACTTTGGGGCAATTTGATTCAAGCCTAAAATTTTCAGGATGTAATGATATGGCAATTGATACATACTGCATTTAACAGTGGACAGGCTGATTGAAACTGGAAATGTTTTCCGGTCAAATGAAGCAGCAAGTTTTTTTTTTCTTTCCTTCCGTAATGTTGTCATCTTCCATTCCCCCACCAAAATCTTCAGAAGGCAACATTACAAATGACCCGCGTGAGAGAGCGGATATTTTTGCCAGTACATTGGTGCTAAGGCTGTAGTGTGTGTGGATGGTGAACTAAGTGAATTTTTCTCTTTGGAGATTGGGATGTTCAATCTATCATGGATGGGGTAATAAAAGAGGTACAAGGTAGGGTAGTGGATGTTGGAGTGGCCCTGGTGAGAGAGGATAGTGTTTGGAAACTCCCTGTACTGTTGTTTGCAGATGATACTGTGTTGTTGAGTGAAGACGAAGGGGAGCTGCAAGGCTTGGTGGATGAGTTTAGGAGAGTGTGTAAGAAACTGAATCTATAGGTGAATGTAGGAAAGAGTAAAGTAATGGTCTTTGAGAGAGATGAAGTCAGTGAATGTACAGCGAGGTTGGATGGTGAGGAATTGGAAAATGTGAGTATGTTTAAGTACTTGGGTAGTGTGATGAGTAAGGATGGAGGTTTGGAGGGTGAAGTGCTTGAAAGGGTACAGCAGGGAAGAAAGGTTGCTGGTTCCTTGAAAGCAGTGATAAGAAACAGGGAAGTGAGCATGGAAGTGAGAAAGTTACTACATGACAGCATTGTGATACCAACTCTAACGTATGAAAGTGAAGCTTGGACGTTGTTGGAAGGACACAAGTCAAGAGTGAGAGCAGTGGAAATGAGTTATTTAAGAGGAGCCTGTGGAGTCACATGGAGAGACAGCCTGACGAATGAGGATATAAAGGAGCGTTGTGGTGTGGATGTGGATGTGATAGGAAGTGTTATGAGGAACACACTGAGGTGGTTTGGCCATGTGGAGAGGATGGAGGGTGAAAGACTGACGAAGAGAGTGTATGTGAGTGAGGTGGAGGGGGAAAGAGGGAGGGGGAGGCCAAGGATGAGCTGGAGGGATGGGGTGGAGAAGTATATGAGAGAGGGGGGTGTGAGTTGGGAGCAGGGCAGTGAAATGGCGGGGGACAGGACGACGTGGAGGCGATTTGTTTGTGGCCACCCCAAACGGGATTGAGGCGTCTGGCAATAGATGGAATAGACATTTGCCAGAAACTCTACCAGTGACGATACCAGCCAGAATATCCCAGTACTAGAACTTGACTCTCCCGAAATTGTTCCACTTAAAATACAGACAAGATACGTAAAATCCATCCTAGACAATTTACCTACCAACAAAGCTCCAGGCCCAGATGGAATTCCGCCATTTGTTTTGAAAAGCTGTTCCCCTGAACTTGCCTCTGTTCTAGCTAAATTATTCAGACTATGCATACGCACTTCTTTATTCCCAAATTCATGGAAAGAAGTCAATATCTACCCAATTCCGAGGAAAAGAAGTTCGTCTGACCCCTCTGATTACAGACCAAAAGCTGTCACATCTTCTCTTGGTAAGGTTTTTGAAACTTTAATTAATAAGCACATTGTTAAACATCTTGAATCCAACAACATAATTAGTGATAGACACTATGGTTTTCGCTACGAAAGATCCACCATTGACATACTCAATCTCCTAGCTCATTCCATCCATCAATCAATTGATCCTCGTGGAGAAACATATGCAGTAGCTCTTGATATTTCTGAAGCTTTCGACAGAGTATGGCACCGTTCCCTGCTGTCCAAACTCCCTTGCTATGGACTAACGTCTTTTGTTCCTTTGATTTCTTCTTATCTTAGTGACAGGAAAATAAGAGTAAAAGTAGATGATGTATATTCGAATTTCGACTCAATTAACGCCAACATGCCGCAGGGATCAGTTCTGGCGCCAACCCTATTCCTGGTTCATATTAATGATCTCTCATCTGTCACCCACAATCCCATCCACTCATACGCAGATGACTCAACATTACATAGTTCATTCACACGCAGACACCCATTTACAAAATCTAATATCTCTACCTCTCAACTCAGTACAGCCATCTCCATAAATCAAGACCTATCTACGATCAGTGAATGGGGACAAAACAACCTTGTCTCTTTTAATGCTAGTCAAACTAAATATATAAAATTTACTAATAGACAGATATTGCCAGATTCGTACATTACCTTCAGTGCTACTAATGTTCCCATCTCCAAAAGTATTGGAATTCTTGGCGTCTCACTTAACAATGCCCTCAGCTGGACCTCACATGTCAGATCAATTGCTAAAGCCGCCTCAAAGAAACTTGGATTATTGTACAGAGTCCGTAACTTCATTGCTGATGAACAGTTAGCTATAATGTATAAGAGTTATGTGCGCTCTCAGCTTGAATATTGCCCACCCTTGTGGAAAGGATGTGGAGAGGTTGCATTAACCTCCCCTGGATGTAAGAAGGAATGTTGCCTGCCTTGCATTATTTTACAGATATTTTTTTGGCAAATGCTCAGACGAAGTTGCGTCCGTGGTGCCACCTCTCTATGCTTTCCCTCGTGCTACTCGGGCATCTGGTAGCGCTCATGAGTGGAATGTCAATCAGCCATATTGCAGAACTTCTGCCTATCAGAATTCTTTCATTCCCCGAACTTCATTTCTCTGGATCTCGATTCCCCAGAGTTGTTTCCCTCCAAATTTCAACCCACAGCTGTTCAAGTCTAAGTGTTACAGATATTATATGAACAGAGGACACCTGTAATCTGGTGTATGGATTATTTTTTTTTTAATTCTTTTGTTTTTCCTTCCTCCATTCTATTATTTTAAAAAATATATAGATATATAGCGATGCAACAGAGTCCCTTTCCGTGAAGTAAATTGTGTTACAGTTCTAATAATACAACAAAGACACAACACTGTTATGCAGTAAATGTTTTTCTTTCTTGCAGATTAAGACAGAATCAAATTTGTATTCCAAAAATTTTATCCTGTGAAGTGTAAATTATTATTATTTTTTTTTTCTGTTATCAAAGTAACTCCTTTCCACTCATTCCAGCCAGACTCTGGTGGGGAGGTTGGTGGGTGTGTAAAGCTTTATTGCTCTACTATCTTTTTCTTATTGTGGGTGCTGAGAATCTTATTACTTTGCTATCATGAGACTTACAGAATAAAATTCATAATCAATGCCATCTCTGTAACAAACAACCTTGAAAGCACTAATAAGCCTGTTGATGTGTGTTCTCCTCTGTGCATATTTTGTTCAATAACGTCCTTCCTGAGGTGAGGTAAATAGTCTGGAAGCAGGTAAATGAAATACTGAAGCTACGGTAGGAATAACCTAAGCAAGACACCATTGTACTGGAAGGATATTAATGGACATTTTTTATATCCCATTATAGCCTATACGCAAAACTTTTCGTAAATTGAATAATGTCATCTTGGCAGTATGAATAAAACAATTAAAATTTTTACCGTTAGCAAAAGGCTAATATCCGCAATATAAATACTTCTTAGAACCAGGGTTGGTGATTTTTATATTTTTAATGAAAAAAATAGAGAAATCAGTTATTCCTATTTGTTTATTTGATTATTTATTTATTTGATTTTTCTTTGTATATGTATATATATATATATATATATATATATATATATATATATATATATATATATATATATATATATATATATATTGTTACATAGCCTATGATTTCATCATCCCTTGTATAATTCTAATTTATGATACAGTTTTGTTCATGATTGCATCAACCTTTGTATGATCCTAATGTACAGTATGCTGCATGTTTGTTCACGATTCGCCACATGGCTTCCATAGTGACCAGGCTTGCATGTTCTACCTCACTCCCCCCTTCTCCCCTTTATAGTAAAGTAAGTCGTTCTTTCTGTTGTTCAGTGCAGGAGTGTCAACTCTTCGTCCTCTATGCCTTCTTTTGTGCATCCTTCTCACAAGTTGAATCAAGCTCTGTCAGCCCCCTATATAATGAGCTCAGTCTCTGCATTAGTTGCCACTTAGATCTACCCCTCATTCTGTTCACAACTCTGTCCTCCCCTGTACAGTATATTATATTTGTGAGTGCTCAGGAAGTCTCCAGCCATCTAGCTGCTGTATAATTTGAGTATAAGTGTTATTACCATTTTTCTTTTACTGTATAGCCTAAGGCGTTAATTCGTAAGCCTGGTAAAGTTTTTATGATTCATATTGGTTCCATGCTGTCAGCCAGTATTGGTAATATTTTGTATCTGTAATAATATTATATCTTGCTTTAACTGAGCATTATCCGGTTTTCTCATTTTATCAGGGCTGTTTTAGATAAATTTGCTCTTGCTAATTTCATGTTAATAGAGGCTATTGCAGTTAACCATATATGTAACCTGTTTTGCCATTACAGTATCCCTATGAGTCTTGAATGTTTAGTTCTTAGTTTGAGCATTAAACTTTAACTTGTAATTTTACCTAAGTCATTTGTTTTGAACTTGGAACTTTGCAGGACAGTAGTGATTTTAATATTCTCACTTGAAGTGTTCATAATCTCTCTCTGTTCTGTAACATTAATTTGGCAACCTCGCCAGGATATTCAGGATATTATCATAAGGATATTGCTTGATATTTTGTGACTGAATTATTCATGATGTCTACTATTACTACTCTTGATGAAGCCAAAGATTTTTTGTCAAATGTGCAAACAGTGTGTGATGTAGAAAACAGAACAAAGAATGAACTTAAGCTTGTTGCTCAACAATTGGGAATTGCTGTTCTCTCTCATCATTCTAAAGATCAAATTGTTGGCATGATTAATAAAAGCTTGTTTAATGTAACTCCTCCAGATGAGCAAACACAGATTGAAATAGCTAAGTTTCAGCTAACCCTGCAGGAGGCTCGTGCTAAGGAGGCTGAGTTTCAGGCTCGTGCTAAGGAGGCTGAGTTTCAGGCACGTGTTAAGGAGGCTGAGTCACAGGCTCGTATTCAGGAGGCACAGG
>NC_137024.1:14762731-14807731 GCF_032717465.1 Coenobita brevimanus | reverse complement strand
TACCAGAATGCAGTAAATTTACGGAGATCTGTATCCTAGGGAACAGATGATGACCTTTTGTGATCGGGGGCCAGGGGTCTGAAGAAACAAGAAATGGTTAACGACGGGGAGAAGAGTGAAAGCAGTGGAGACAAAGACAGAATGGAACAGACTCCTGGGGAGGTTAGGTGAAAGAGGGTAAAAAAAATGTTGGGCGAGATGATAGGATGAGAAATGAGTGACAGAAGAAACTCGGGGAGAGAAAGAGGGGAAACAGAGAAAGAGTATAGAGGAGTGAGAAAAGAAAAATAGAATATGAAGGTAGAGGAAAGGAAGCGGAACACAGAGAGAGCGGAAGAGGAGATAAAACCGGGGAAAGAGAGGAGGAAGAGAGAGGGGAGAAAATGAGGAAGTAAGGGGAGGAACAGCGAACACTGACAAGAGAAAGAAGGGAGTAAGAAAGAGGAGAAAAATGGGAAGAGAGAGAGAGAGAGAGAGAGAGAGAGAGAGAGAGACCACACATAGCAGTGCCTTAAAGGTATTCCGGTACTCTTTTATGGGAATCCTATTAGTGGCCAAATAAAGAGCATTAGTAGGGTCAGGCATAGTAATTAATTGTACTGGACGTGGTTGGTATTATGATACTAGATTTATGCATAGGATTTCGGCTCCGCACACCTGCTCACGGTTAGTTTGAGATACATAGATGATCTATAGTTCTGCTCCCGACGCGTCAAGGAAGGGATACTTTGATAGAGAGATAAATAGGTAGGTAGGTTGATGGACAGATAGATAGATAAACAGGAACAGAGACAGAGGGATGGCTTGTGAATGATCTGTCTATTACAAGGTCTTTTTGCCGAAGTCATTTTATCGACGTCACCCCAGAGAGAATTCGGCGTCAGGCAATAAATAGATAAGTAAATAGTTAGATTAAATTCGTCTGATTAGTTTCCTGCATGTCAAGAGATAGGGTGGGTGAGAAGCACGATGTATACAGCTATTAATTGACTGTGTCCGGTATTGCCAGTGACCACAGACACACACGTTGACGGTGATAACTGCCTTGAAATGGTTTGGTGATTAGGAGCAATATGAGTACTTGTTATGATTGCGGGTGTATAGAGGAGTAATTAGAAAATGAGGAAGAATGCCTAGACCGAGAACGAAATGGACGAGGTAGAGGTGGGGAGAGAACATAAAGGAAGGTGATTGTGTTATGGGAGAAGAGGTCTTTGTAGAGTATGGGTAACAGTGTCGAGAAATCCTTTGATCGAGGCCACCTTCCACTCGGCGCAGATTCTCGCATGTCACTGAGCACTGTCAGCACAGTCGTATCACCATACCGCATTTACAATTCAGCTAAACCAAATCACCACTTCCATCTCATCTCCACACAAACTATACCAGATCACCAAAATCATGTGTAGGGGAAAGAAATAATGAGTTGTTCTTCCTATGTAAAGTTGGTTTTAGACAAGGAAAAAAACTGTCTTCTTTACTTTTTTTCAAATTGCCTCAACGATTTTAAGTGATATATTAATGATCAGTTAACTGGCTTACCTGTTATTTCAAATAAAGTAGTTGCGTTTATAGGCATTAATGATACTAGTCGGGTTAGCTTTAGCTTTCATTATCCCCGTCAGTACGAGAGGTCCCTTCAAAGCTCAGTAAAATCGTCTGGTGGCAGTGAGAATAAGCTAAAAGGATGTTCGTCATAATGAAAAGATTAATCTTATTCATTTAGTGCCAATAGAAACTGTTGGGATATGAGCTGATACTGATGGTAGGATATGAATATGTAAGCTACACAGGGAGGAATTTTTTGCTACGAGCTTGCGCAGTTTCCGCTACTTTTTTTGGACTGTCGAGACGTTCCCATCCCTCACACAACGTCACCATGAGTCCATGACCACTTATTCTTGTTTTTCTTACTACCACCAAACGATATTACTAAGTTTTGATGAGATGTTTCTTACTAAAAGGGTTAGACACAATCTCCATGACCCATTCACTAACAGATGTTTGGCCTGCTCTGAAACTGGGCATAGTAGAAGTGTTTAGTATTCAGTTTAACTTGCCCTGATATTGTCCTCCTTCCATCTTGAATGCTGAGTTATAACAATGGCTTAACAACAGAATACAATGCTAGTCACGAGAAGTGATATGAAAGGATGAATGCCGTAGTATTGTATTTTTCTGCCACTGAACTAACCTATGTGGAAGAAGCTACAAAAGGATGAAGATTTTGGCCATGTTGGTGTGAATGAACTATACCAAGATTATATAGCAAAAACGATGAGGAATGACAGGAAGTTAACACTGATTTGGAAAGAGATGATTCGGTGAATTACTGCACCAGGAAACATTCACAGAAACTGCTATGATTTTCATACCAGATATATTCTTTATGATTTAATCCAACCATTATCTGCAATAAGTTTGACGTGTGGGGGGAATAAAAATGGCATGTTTTGAAAGTGGACACACACGAGATATGCCGGCACATCAGACTGACGGTTTTATTGGGTTTTATAGAATTATATAGCTTAACTGACAGCATGAACGACGGAAAATAATTTTTACGGGGATAGATTCACATGAGGCAGGAAAATACTGTGTGTCTGTTAGAACTGTAGCTAATGAAAGTTTTGACTTAAAAAAAAATGTATGCTGGTAAGGATAGACCAAATGAAGATCACGCTCAGATATGAAGATCATAGGTGAAAGGTCACGATTCTGGAATAATACACACACACACACACACACACAATCCTAACAGACGCACATTACTGTGTAGGATTTTTTTTTTTTTTGGTAGGTCAGATAGTCTTCACTTAAGCCCCAGTCACACTGCAGGTACAACTTGTCGCAAACCTGAAAATCGTGAATCCAGTCCCCGACCACGGAGGTCTCTGAGCAGACGTGCTACCGATCGGCTACCGGTGGTCGTCCAGTGTCCGTCCAGCGTCCGTCCAGTGGGCGGCCGAACGGCGACACACAGGTCAAGACACTGACAGGTGGCCGGCCGGTGTGCGTCCTGTCGCAGTTTAGACCGCGACCACTAGACCAACACCAGCCGAGGGTTGGCCAGTGGCTGGTCTCGGTCCAGCCCACCACCTGTCGCTCGACCAATCGTTGGTGGGATGGCGGTCGGACTTCAACCACCACCCCGGACAGGAGGCTTGCGGACAGCGGCTGCCGCAGTCCAGTCGTCACCTTCACGGAGTGCGGATGGCCACCCCACAGAGCGGGCAGCAACTGGCCTCTGTCTGGATGGCAACCACATCTTAAAAATCAGGTGTCGCCGACCAGTCGCAGTCCGTAAGTTGGCCAGACGCAGTCCAGTCACCCACCGGGCGGCTTCTGTGCCACGACATCGGTGGTCACGGGGAGGTTTATCGTGCAGCCTGCGGCTAGACTAAGACATATGAAGACCGATGGTAAACCTCACCAAAACCACCCATGACTTGCATGTTGTGGGTGGTTTGCGATAAGTCGTACCTGCAGTGTGGCTGGGGCCTTGCCCCTTCACTGCCAAGTCTCGCATGATGAATAAAAAGTCTGAATGAAGAAGAAAGAATATAAAAACGTCAGCAGATCCAACGGGTTGAGGGGTTAATTGTTCCCTGTCTTACAGTGATTATCACAGATATTGCATACGGAAATAGATGTTATAGTACAATCTAATAACATATTAATGTTGAAGTTCCTTTTTCATGCTGTTATCTTAATAATGAACGCATTCTTTTCATAGATGGCGGCTAAGAACGGCAGAAATATGAGGCTGAAATCCGTTCCTCCTTGCAATGGCGTAGGAATGAACAGCACCATCTAAGCAACCTCCTGGCACGCACCAGTCCCTAAACTGGGGAAATTGCACATGAAATTTTAAGAACGACGAGAACAAAATTATAGTTATGATGAGCCTCAACTAGCGCATGTAGACTTTGATTACAAGAAATGCCTTTAGATACAAAAGAGCATAAACATAACTTAGTATTTTTCAGATTACGAAGTTAGTTTTAGTTAGATGTTTGGATATGGAGATCAAAAGATAACACCGTTCTTGTTGGAAAAACTTGATCTAGTGGTGGAACCGGACAGGTAATTTTATTAAAGCAGGGAACATTGACACCTTCAGTACAGTGACATCTTACATGTTTTTATTTTGCCACCATCCGACAGATTTATTCAGCATACCACCGTAGAGCATTATTTATTCAGGGATATTACCAATGGGAAATATTTTGTGTTCTTTTTTAACTTTTTTTTTATAGGGGGGGGAAGGAAGGTAATATCAATATGCTAGTACAAATGAGTAACACAAATACTAATTCAGTTACCGGTACTTTAGGAATTGGTCATTAAATGTCAGTATAATGAAAGCGAGAGTGGCAGGGTATATTATGGAAGACTTTTATGCCGTGATGAGAGCAGTGATGCAGAGATTGGGTTACCGTCCACTGAATATTTCTGACAGGTGCCAACACACCACGGATACACAGGCATTGGTACAAAACTTACTCTTCAGCGTTGCTGGGAAATTGGTTTGAAAAAAATTGAATAAACTCACAATAGCTAAGTTTATGGAACAGAATCAACCCCCCCAGTATGCCTAGACTTTATTGCCTGTATATATCAGTGGTGCATGCCTGCCCTGTTTTACTTCCCACTATCGTCTTAACCCATCCCACCCACTCTTTTCTGTTCTCCCCATCCATTTTTTGTTCACACACCTTTGACTTACACTCTACTGGCCTACTTACAACCCCCATCTTAACAGGGGATACTAGATTTAGAAAGTGGAGGGAGGAGATGTAGAGATGTAGAGGTAAGTGGACAAAAACTAGCCAGATTTGGATACTGAGTACCCGGTAAGTCAAAGAGGAAGGCAGGCAGGAAGGCAAGAGTGGGGTGGGTGGAGAGGAGTGGGGGTTGGGATGGGGGCTAAGGGTAACATCACCCACTACACAAAACCACAACCACGTTACCTGAAAAAAATGTGACAGCTGGCCACCAGAAGCAGGGTAATACGGGCCACCATGATGACGTTATATCCACCCCAGACGCTTTTTGCCCACCGTAGTTCATATGCGAGTAGTATGCAGGCAGTTTCATGCAGACGGAGGGACTGCCGAAGAATGAAGTGGTGAGAGATACCAATAACTGAAGACAGAGTGGTGTCGGAGAAATAAAGCTGTAATGGGAGGAGAGGGAGCGGTGAGAGAAGAGGAATCTGTACAGGGAAAGGGGGTTATGGTCAGGGGTGGAGTGGAAAAGTAGGTAGAGTGGGTGATGGGGTGAGATAGGAAATGGCATCAGGTAGACTGATGGAAGAGGATGGAGTAGGCTGAAAGGGAGATCCATGATGGAATACGAAGTGGAAGAAGACTGGACTGTAGTTGCGGGCTAAAGTGGGAGACAGGGCGGTGATGAGGGCTGAGAGGGTGGAGGTGGCAGTGCTGGAGGCTGACGGAGATCGGTGGTGAGGGAGATCAGTGGTGAGGGAGATTGCTGGTGAGGGGTCGAGTGGTGGGAGGAGGCCTGGTGAGTGGCAAATAAGGGGTGGGATGTGAGCTAGGGGCGAAGTGACAGGAGGGAGGGGGGAGATGAGGTCGCTGTGTATGTGGTGGAATGGGCAGTGGTAGTGTGTGAATGTCTGGCTAACCCTATCACCCGCCTTGCACTGGGTTGTAATGCTACGGTTATTACTTGCCTTTACCTGATTATATCCTTTACTGTTTGCTTTCTCTGGCAAGTGCATCTATAAAAGGAAGTATGGCAACAAGAATGTTGTGATGGTTATGGCTGTGAGGCAGTTGCAGGCCTTACCAACACCTAGTACGGTAATCACTTTTGTATATTACTTTGCTGCTGTTCAGAGTGGGAAAAAAGCATTGGTGAAAATATTTGGGGAGTATTTGATTTTTTACAGTTTTTTGTTTTTTCAAGTTGTCTTATTCATAAAGTAGTTATTTATGCACAGATGTAAAATAAAACAGTTTAACCCATCTCGTCCCGAGCTATTTCGCACCTCTGACACCCCCCAATCCCAAGCTATTTTGGAAAACTTTTTTTTGGCTAAAGCCTCCGCTTTTGGTGAGAAACATCGAAAATTCATAGAGAAATCGCTCACCTGAGGTTTAAAATACTCGATACAGGTAGCAGTACCTCCTTACCTTACTGGGTTTTCTATCAGGCTGGCTCCAAAGAAAACGAGTTCTATGGGAGGGTAACTATTCCACACCACTCATAAACGGTATTTATTTATTAATTTGGTACGAATTTATATGTAGTACGAGAGTATATTGGTTTTCAAACAGTAATATAGGCATCATAGGCATTGTTTCACTCACTAACTCATCAACATATGTGACCTTTTTTGGTGACATTACCTGATCATCATTTCTGACTGTCCTCCACATTGTCATCAATTGGGGAATCACTCTGGCCCTGAATGTCTTTACTGGCGAGGTCACTGGTAACAGGTGAATTGCCGAGACAATGGCGTGCAGGGGGGGGGAGGGAGGTTATGTGGTGTAAGGCATTGTCCCTGCCCGGCATCTTGCAGAGGAATAGAGGAAGGTGTCCCGTGTATAGGGGAGGGCGGTGATGATTCGGCCACTTTTTCGAAAAAAAATCATAATAAATAAAGTTTAAGAAATTCTTAAAATCTGCTTATTCTAAGAGGAAGCCACATCTTTTGGCTCTTTTGTGTGCTATTGTCAGTTCTTAAACTTTTGTCATTTCTTGGCAGTAATCCAAATTCTTAAGGTCTCCAAAATGGCCGAACCATCCCTCTTGGTGTGGATGATTCGGCCACTGGCCTGGGATGGTTCGGCCACCATGTGGGATGATTTGGCCACTTGCCTCTGGGGCTCAATTAAAGAATTAAATACAGTAGGAAAATTAAGAATCAAATTTTCATCTGTGCTGACATGATTTATTGGATTTATTTTTACCAAAACAATCTCCTTTTAATGAAACAAGGAAGAAACAATCTCCTTATAATGAAATTAAATGGCTCTACTCTTGCCTATCTCAGATAAAATAAAACTAATTTTGTGAAAGAAAATATCCAAGTCAAATGAAAGCTACTTCTCTTACATGCTGTTTACTCTTAACGCATTTTAAATCCAGTGAAACAAAAATCCAAAGTTGTAATACCTTAACCTTCGCTTAGTGCTTTGTGAAACTGGTTCAGGTAATACTCCAATTATAGCGTTTCTTGAAACAGAAGCTTCATCAATTTCTGAGGGAAAGTAGAGAGAGAGAGAGAGAGAGAGAGAGAGAGAGAGAGAGAGAGAGAGAGAATATGTAATTTTATAGAAAAAAGGTAAGGGGATGAGTCTGTTATGATGTGGCAGGGGTAAACCAGCTCTGCTATCGGGCCCTGCTGCAGATATCACTGATTGCATTGCGCAGTTGACCCTTGTGCGGTGTGGTGCGGTGAGGATCAATCCGTTCTCCCCTTTGGGGCTAGATGCGAATGAATGTGTTTGAATGAATGAGTAAATGGGGAGTGTGTCGTCCTGTCTCGGCTACCTCCCTTTCCTTGGGGGAAGCAGCCTAGGTATATAGATAGATAGACAGAAAAAAATCGTTAAATAAAGAAAATAAATCATTAGATAATTATGAGGGATGGTTCGGCCACCTGGCAACCCTGCCGAACCATCCCTCACTTCAAGTGGCCGAATCATCCCCCATGTATAAAGATGTACACATGACGCCCCGAAACCCAGAGTTCATAAGCTGTTCGAGTGTTATCTACTCTCACGTCGCCTGTAGACAATAAATGATATTTGCACTATATATGGATAACAACCCTGAAGTATTAATGGAGCTACTGCTTACGTTGGATCACCGAAAAAGTACATAGGGGTCATGAAAAATCATAAAATCTAACCTGACGTTGCTGTTTCCCGGCCAACCAAAACAAAAACACATGTGCAATCTGTCTGCAAGATCACGCAACTTCATGTGAAATCTCAATGATCTAGGTCCCCTACATTATTCAGGAAAGCCAGTGGCCGAACCATCCTCCTGGCCGAACTATCACTGCGCTCCCCTATGTATGAAAAATCATGCGCAAAAATTGAAAATTGTGCAAATTATGAACCTTGCAATTGCACAACGTACCAGTATGTCAATGGGACTATCTGTGACAAAATGTTGCGACGTACCCATACGTCGATGGGATGCCTTGGGTTAAACTAACTTGTTGACTTAGGTTGGACCAGTCCCTTACTAACTTGTACATTCATGAAATGGACAGGAATCATTTTGATTTATGTATTTTGTTAGGCAAATTGGTTAAAATAATGAATTTCAGAGTAAACTAGAATGAAGAATTATTTTTGGAATGTTATCTGGAGAAAAGAGACATGTTTATAGATTGGGTCAGTCCCTTAATAACTTGCAGAGTCAATTAAAAAAAAAAAAAATCGCACAGGAAGGGTCCGATGGTATCCGAAATGGTCAATATACTTTAGTTTTAAAAGTCTCAAAAATATATATCTAAAATTGTCTGGATATACTCACAATAAAAATAACAAGAAACAAAAAGAAATGCAAGAATCAAGCAATATTATGACATTCTCACTGAAGCAGGTTTACCAGTGTGGTGCAAAATCATCAAACATTTATCAATAGTCATCGTGCGAAGTGTCTGATTGTTTCACTGCAAATGTGCACCGATGTTTTTTTTTTAATCGGCTTTACCAACTGACATACATGAAATGGACAGATATATGTGTAATTCCTTCTTCTTGTGTCAGGTACAGCTTAGCTGCTACTCAGTCAGACCTAGTCTTAGGGACTCCTTTAAAAGGGGTGATCAGTGAAACAAAATGCTTGCTGGAAGTAGTAGAAGAGAACATCGAATGAGTGAAGTTATCGTTTTGAAGAAAAAAAAAATCAGCCTATGAAATAATTTGCCAGAAATGAAATATCTGGTAAAAATTATAGACCGTAAAGAAAGCAAAAAACACTTTAGTCCAGGTTTTTATTATTGTATTTTTGAGCAGAGGTTTTGTTTTCCCTTTTTTATTGTCAGTGCTGCAACCATTACATGATTTTATTCAGTTTATGTGAGATTCTTCATGATGTTGCAGTTATAACAGCAACACTAAACAGATTAAGTCAAGAAACGTCTTGAAAGATGAGAATAATAGTAGTGATTTTGATGACACTGATTTTGACTGTGGCGATGACATTGATAATGATGATGATGGTGGTGGTGGTGGAAATGTAGAAAGGAGTAGCAACAGAAAAGGGAGAGAAATTAAAAAGAAAAGAAGAAGACTGGGAATAAAGGAAGTTGTTTATGTAAAAGCAATAGGAATTTAGAAATTGTCATTTCAAGAATATAACATTTTCGGGATGATTTTCGGGGTGACTTGGGCCACCTTATGGTACGTGATGGTGGGTTAGTGGGGTCATTAAGCCTCGTAATTTTACACAAGGGAAATGATTTTAATTTTACATCTCCAAGCCATGTTGTTGCTGTTTGTCTCTTTTTTTGTTGTGTTGTGTTGTTTAGTTGTATTTTGTTGTTTTGTTGTACTTTGTTTTGTTTTTGTTGTTACTGTTGTTGTTGTTGCTGTTGTTGCTTCGCCTATATGGACAGAAATATGATGGACTGCAGACATCTGACCATTTAGCAGGACGCTCCCATGAATCTTCCGTTACTGTTGTGTTCAATGTTTATTTGTGTTGTTAGAGTGAGGCACATAATGTTAAGCAATTGCATTTTGGTGTGAGGCACTGAATTACACTTCAGAAAATTGTTTATTGAGATTATGTTGAATGTTTATCTATGCTAGAGCGAGGCACCTGAAGTTATAGTCCTTTTATCTCAACCAGTCCCAGATTTTTGGCCTTTTATAGATTGTTTCACATCGTTCAGGGACAGAATAAGACAATATTTCGGCTCAACATCATTTCCATACCATTCCATAGCAGTTCTTCGCGACTAGCATCATATTCTTGTGTTCATCTATTGTTACACATTAGCACTGTAAACAGAGATGACAATTTTAGGTAGTTAGATAAGAGAAAGTGTGTGTAGGGAAGTGCGTTGTTGTGTGATGGGCTGCTTTACACCTCCGAAGATAGTTTGTTAAGGTTATTTCAAGGATTTATTTTTTTCATGTTAGAATGAGATGCTTAAGATATATATATATATATATATATATATATATATATATATATATATATATATATATATATATATATATATATATATATATATTGTTACATAGCCTATGATTTCATCATTCTTTGTGTAATTTTAACGCACAGTATGCTGCATGTTTGATCACGAGCGTGTTCTGCCTCAGTCCCCCCCTTCTACCGTTATAGTAGAGTAAGTCGTTCTTTCTGTTGTTCAGAGCGGGATTTTCAGCTCTTTGTCCCCATGGCTTCATTTGCGTGTCCTTCTTACAAGTTGTATCAAGCTCTGCCGGCCCCTATATAATGAGCTCAGTCTCCGCATCATAGCCACTTAGATCTACTCCTCATTTTGTTCACATCTCTGTCCTCCCCTGTACAGTTATTATTGTGAGTGCTCCGGAAGTCTCCAACCATCTAGCAGCTGTGTAATTTGAGTATAACTGTTATTGCATTTTTTCCTTGAACTGTATAGCATAAGGTGTTGATTTGTAGGCCTAGTGAGTTTTTTTTTGTAATTTATGTAGGATTCATTTTGTCAGCCAGTTTTTAATATTATTTTGTATCTGTAATAATTTATCTTGCATTAACTGAGCATTACCCAGTGTATTTTCATTTTATCAGGGCTGACTTAGGTAAATTTACTCTTGCTAATTTCATGTTAATAGAGGCTATTCCAGTTAACCATATATTTAACCTGTTTTTTGCCATTACATTATCCTTATGAGTCCTGAATGTTTTGTTGTTAGTTTGTGCATTAAACTTTAACTTGTAATTTTACCTAACTCTTTTGTTTTGAACCTGGAACTTTACGGGACAGTAGTGATTTTTAGTATTCTCACTTAAAGTGTACATTATCTTTCTCTGTTCCGTAACATAAATTTGGCGACCTCTTATCAGGATATTCAGGATATTATCATAAGGATATTGCTTGATATTTTGTGACTGTTACTTATTCATGATGTCTACTATTACTACACTTGATGAAGCCAAAGATTTTTTGTCAAATGTGCAAACAGTGTGTGATGTAGAAAACAAAACAAAGAATGAACTTAAGCTTGTTGCTCAACAATTGGGAATTGCTGTTCCCTCTCATCATTCTAAAGATCAAATTGTTGACATGATTAATGAAAGCTTGTTTAATGTAACTCCTCCAAATGAGCAAACGCAGATTGAATTAGCTAAGTTACAGCTAGCCCTGCAGGAGGCAAAAGCTAAGGAGGCTGAATTTCAGGCAAATGCTCGTATTCAGGAGGCACAGATACAGGCACAAATTGAACTTGCTAGGATTCAGGCAGACCATGAGTATCGCATGAAACAAGGTGGAACTGGATCATCTAGCTCTGATGATTTTGATGGGGCTAAAAATGTTAAACTTGTCCCTCCTTTTAATGAATCTGATTTAACAAAGTATTTTCAGTTGTTTGAGAGGGTAGCTACAGGTTTTAATTGGCCCAAAAAGTATTGGCCAGTACTCCTTCAAACTGTTCTCACCGGTAAAGCTCAAGTAACTTACGCATCTTTGCCTCAGGATCAATGTGATAATTATGATGTAGTTAAGAGCTTGATTCTTAAGGCCTATGAGCTTGTTCCTGAAGCCTATAGAGTAAAATTTAGGACAACTTACAAGCAAGATAAGCAATCCCATGCTGAGTATGCAAAAATCAAAGAAGATCTGTTAGAGCAGTGGTTAAATTCTAAGAATGTGGATTCTGATTTTGGTAAATTTAAGCAGATGATTTTGCTGTAGGACTTCAAGAGGTGTATTAGTAAAGATGTAAGCCTATATCTTGATGAGAAAAGAATAGATAATTTGTCTGATGCTGCAGTTTTAGCTGATGAATATGTTCTCACTCACAAGAGATATTCTAGAGAAAAAGGGAAAGCTGAGAGTAAGTACGTTGCCTCTACTCAGAGTACAGGTAACAGGAAAGAGAATAAGGATGATGTTTCTCAGGAAGTAAATACCAGCTTCACCTCTAGATTTCAGAAAAGTAAATGTACTTATTGTAGTAAGCTTGGTCATACTACGGAGAAATGTTTCAGGAGACAGCGTGATGTGAACAAAAAGGAGTCTTTAAATATTCAGTCAATTGGGCTAGTGTCCACTCTTGAGAGTTCCCAGAATTCTTTAACTGAGTTAACTGAACCTGCTTTGAGGGGTAACTTAAATTCTCATGATGGAGCTCCTGTTTTGAGCAGTAACGTGGGTGACACTCTCAAGAGTTCATGTGCTAATATCCTGTCTGATGGTTTTGTCAGTTCTCTGGACAGTAATGACAGGAAATCAGTTCAAATATATCGTGATACAGGTGCTTGCCAATCCTTTATGCTGACCAGTGTTCTAGGCTCTAATGTTAATTCCTCTGATGAAACTGCAATCTTACAAGGTGTAGGGAATAATTACTTCTCTGTCCCTCTGTGCAGAGTGAATTTAGAGTCTGATTTTGTTAATGGTTCCGTTATGGTTGGGTTGGTTGAGACACTCCCAATGTCAGGTGTAACTTTCTTACTTGGAAATGATATTGGTGGAAGTCAAGTGTGTCCAGCTCCTCAGTTGTCTAGTGAGCCTGTGGCTGCGACCCAGCATTGTGATGTCCCTGATGTGTTCCTTGCATGTGCTGTCACTAGGGCTAAGTCTAAATTTACTGGTGATTTAGAGGATAATGATGATGATGATGTTATCCTAGCTGACACTTTTCTTGCTAATTTGGACCACTCACCAGATGAGGCAGTACCGCGTAGTGTTGATAATTTGTCTCGTCAAGAGTTGGTTGAGTTGCAGGTTGCTGACCCTGAGTTGAAAGGTCTAGCTAACTCTGCTTACAGTGAAGAAGAGTCAGCCGGTGCTTCTACTTGTTATTATGTAAAGTCAGGAGTACTTATGAGGAAGTGGAGACCCCCAACAGCATCAGCCGACTGTGAATGGGAGGTTGTACATCAATTTGTCATCCCTCGTGTTTGTAGGCAGGATATCATTAGAGTGGCTCATGATTCCAGTTTGGCAGGACACCTTGGAGTGAGGAAGACTGTGGCACGCATTTTGAAACACTTCTACTGGCCAGGTATCTTCAGGGATGTTTCCTGGTATTGTAAGTCTTGTCACACCTGTCAAGTTGTGGGGAAGTGTAATCAGACCGAAAAGGTTGCACCTCTAGTTCCCATTCCTCCTTTGGAGGCGCCTTTCAGTCGTGTGTTGGCGGATAATTTGGGCGCTCTTCCTAAGACTTCTTCAGGATTTTCTTATGTGTTGACCCTGATTGATATGGCTACTCGTTATCCTGAAGCCATTTCACTTAGAAATATCTCAGCAAAGAATGTGGTTAAGGAAATGCTAGGGTTCTTCACAAAGTTTGGTTTGCCCAAGGAGGTACAGTCAGACCGGGGAAGTAATTTCATGTCAAATGTTTTCAAGCAGTCTCTGAAAGAGTTGGGCATCACCCAGATCACGTCTTCAGCTTACCATCCCCAGACTCAAGGAGCGTTGGAGAGATATCATCAAACACTCAAATCGATGCTCAAGAAATACTGTTTGGAACATCAGAAAGACTGGGATAAAGGTCTTCCATTCGTTGTATTTGCCGCAAGAGAATCTCCAAATGAATCACTGGGCTTCTCACCTTTTGAACTACTGTTTGGCCATGAAGTAAGAGGACCCCTTAAGTTACTCAAGGAATGCTGGCTGTCGAAGGAAGATGACGTCAACCTGCTGGAGTATGTGATGAAGTTCAAAGAACGTCTGTCCACTGCTTTACAGCTGGCAAGAGAGAATTTAGGAGCTGCTCAGGAGAAGATGAAGACTTGGTATGATAAGAAGTCCAGGTTACGCCACTTTCAGCCAGGAGATCAGGTTTGGATTCTGCTACCAGTTCATGGGCAACCTCTTCAAGCCAAGTTTAGTGGTCCTTATTTCGTGGAGAAGAAACTCAGTGATGTCAACTATGTCATCGCCACACCAGATCGTAGAAAGAACAAGCAACTATGTCACATCAACATGCTAAAGTTATATCACAGGCGGGACGAAAATAATCCAGTCTGCACTGTAGCTGTTCCACCCGAGTCTGCAAGTGAAGCTCTCCCATGCAGTATGAGCCTGAGTGATAGTTTGGGGAAGAATCCTGATATCATGAATGATCTCCAGACTAAGCTTTCTCATCTACCTCCCGAGGAAAGGCAAGAGTTTTCGGCATTACTGGAGGAGTACCCGCAAGTGTTCCATGCCACTCCAGGAAGAACCACTGTGTTGATGCATGATGTCAATGTTGAAGACGCAAAGCCAATTAAATTGCCTCCTTACCGTGTGAACCCAGTGAAAGTTCCTCTCATCCAGAAGGAACTTGGCTACCTGTTGGACCACAAGATGATTGAGCCCTGTCAGAGCGAGTGGAGTTCTCCTCTCACTAGTCCCTAAGCCAGGTGGGTCACAGCGGCTTTGCATCGACTACAGACGTGTTAATCAGATGACCAAAACAGACACTTACCCTCTCCCTCGTGTGGAAGATTGCATAGACAAGATCGGAAAGGCTAGGTACATAAGTAAGTTTGATTTGTTAAAGGGATACTGGCAAGTACCTATGACTGAACGTGCTAGGGAGATCTCATGTTTTGTAACACTAGGAAAGACTTTTGCATGTTCTGTAATGCCATATACAGATTGTTTTAGAGTAATAAGAAATTTCCTTTGTAAATTTCTTTTTTCTTTGTGGGGAGGTGTTACATAGTCTATGATTTCATCATTCTTTGTGTAATTTTAACGCACAGTATGCTGCGTGTTTGATCACGAGCGTGTTCTGCCTCAGTCCCCCCCTTCTACCGTTATAGTAGAGTAAGTCGTTCTTTCTATTGTTCAGAGCGGGATTTTCAGCTCCTTGTCCCCATGGCTTCATTTGCGCGTCCTTCTTACAAGTTGTATCAAGCTCTGCCGGCCCCTATATAATGAGCTCAGTCTCTGCATCATAGCCACTTAGATCCACTCCTCATTTTGTTCACATCTCTGTCCTCCCCTGTACAGTTATTATTGTGAGTGCTCCGGAAGTCTCCAACCATCTAGCAGCTGTGTAATTTGAGTATAACTGTTATTGCATTTTTTCCTTGTACTGTATAGCATAAGGTGTTGATTTGTAGGCATAGTGAGTTTTTTTTTGGTAATTTATGTAGGATTCATTTTGTCAGCCAGTTTTAATAATATTTTGCATCTGTAATAATTTATCTTACATTAACTGAGCATTACCCAGTGTATTTTCATTTTATCAGGGCTGACTTAGGTAAATTTACTCTTGCTAATTTCATGTTAATAGAGGCTATTGCAGTTAACCATATATTTAACCTGTTTTTTGCCATTACATTATCCTTATAAGTCCTGAATGTTTTGTTGTTAGTTTGAGCATTAAACTTTAACTTGTAATTTTACCTAACTCTTTTGTTTTGAACCTGGAACTTTACGGGACAGTAGTGATTTTTAGTATTCTCACTTAAAGTGTACATTATCTTTCTCTGTTCCGTAACAATATCTATCTATCTATCTATATATATATATATATATATATATATATATATATATATATGTGTGTGTGTGTGTGTGTGTATTTTTTTATGCATGGGGCTGCATTACTGATAGGGCAGAGTTCGTGAGTTGTAATTTATGTAGGTAATGATATTGGAAAGGTTGATGTCTGACCAGGTGCATTTGTGTGTCTGTGGAAAGGATAGTTTCTGCGAGATGAATGTCTGGTGAGGGTTGGTGGAGGATGCTGTTTGGCTTAAGGTTTTGGACGTCTGTGATGTTGATGTGTTGGTGTATGTTTGGAGCGTAGTGATGGGTGGTGTGTAAGTGGATGATTTAAAGGTACTCTATGTAGTAAATAATCGAGACAGGATTAGGGAAATAGATGATGACGATGATGATAATGTTTGTGATGATAATGATGATGGTAATGGCATAGTATTGGGTAATGGAGGATTGCTATTTTCGAGATATTGCAAGTAGTGAATAAGGAAAACAAAATAAAGATGGTGGGGTGAAGACAAAACCACCTACTAAACCTCTACTACTACTACTACTACTTCTGCTGCTGCTGCTACTACTACTACTACTAATAATAATAATAATAATAATAATAATAATAATTAATAATAATAATAATAAAAATAATTAATAATAATAATAATAATAATAATTAATAATAATAATAACAGTAATAGTATACATGTCAAATTAATGTACGCAGCTCAGTGGCCCGGCTTTAATCGTGAATATATAATTTCTGTTTACGGGAAAATTTGGCGTTTTATATGGAGGCTAATTGCAAAATGATCAAAATTTTCAACTCGGTAAATTTTTGCGCAATAAAAAAAAATGTTAATAACGGCGCTTAGGATGAGGTGTGGGAAGGAAGGCTTGATGAAAGAAGGTGTGTGTGTGTGTGTGTGTGTGTGTGTGTGTGTGAGAGAGAGAGAGAGAGAGAGAGAGAGAGAGAGAGAGAGAGAGAGAGGGTGGGGGGGAGGGAGGAAGTGTCGAGAATGAATGAAAGATGAGGTGGCTGAGAGAGGGAAGAATTTACTGTAAAAAGTTCCTGGAAGAAGACGACTGGAAATGAGCTCTGGGAGACACATGAGAGAAAGTGAACGAGTGTGGAACTGAGTCAGAGAATTGGTTAATTAGTGTGAAAAACTGATAAGGTTAATTAGTCAAGGTAGGAGAGAGTTGGTTAATAAGTGAAACCGACTGAATGGGTGGTTTAGTTATTGAGTAAGTGAAAAACTGATCCAAGAAGTGAGAAAATGAGTCAGGAAGTGAGTATGAGTGAGAAACTAAACAAGTGAGTTGGCTAAAAAGTGAAACAGAAGCGGAGCGAAAGAGTTCGTTAAAAGTGAGTCAGAAATTGAGTGAAGGAGTTGGTTAATGAGTGAGTGAGAAATTGCGTGATTCGTTTAGTGTATGTTTAGCAGAGAAATTGAGTCGGCTACGTGATAGATTTGTAAAACTGTGTGAGTGAGAAACTGAGCTGGTGAATGAGCGAGTGAGGTTGAGTAAAACTGTGTATGTGAATTGTTACATAGCCTATGATTTCATCATCCTTTGTGTAATTCTAACGTACAGTATGCTGCATGTTTGATCACAAGCGTGTTCTGCCTCACTCCCCCCGTCCTCCCTTATAGTAGAGTAGGTCGTTCTTTCTGTTGTTCAGAGCAGGAGTGTCAACTCTTTGTCCCCTCTGGCTTCATTTGCGCGTCCTTCTTACAAGTTGTATCAAGCTCTGCCGGCCCCTATACTGTATAATGAGCTCAGTCTCTGCATTATTGCCACTTAGATCTACTCCTCATTTTCTTCACATCTCTGTCCTCCCCTGTACAGTTGCTATTATTGTGAGTGCTCCGGAAGTCTCCAACCATCTAGCAGCTGTGTAATTTGAGTATAACTGTTATTGCATTTTTTCTCGTACTGTGTGGCGTAGGGTGTTGATTCTTAGGCCTAATGAGGTTTTTGTGATTCATGTGTTTTGGGTGTCAGCCCTTATTAATAATATTTTGTATCTGTAATAATATATCTTGCATTCACTGAGTATTATCTGGTATTTCATTTTATCAGGGCTGACTTAGATAAATTTACTCTTGCTAATTTCGTGTTAATAGAGGCTATTGCAGTTAACCATATATTTAACCTGTTTTTTGCCATTACATTATCCTTATCAGTCCTGAATGTTTTGTTGTTAGTTTGAGCATTAACCTTTAACTTGTAATTTTACCTAACTCTTTTGTTTTGAACCTGGAACTTTACGGGACAGTAGTGTCTTTTTTAGTATTCTCACTTAAAGTGTACATTATCTTTCTCTGTTCTGTGACATAAATTTGGCGACCTCTTATCAGGATATTCAGGATATTATCATAAGGATATTGCTTGATATTTTGTGACTGTGATATATTCATGATGTTTACTATTACTACGCTTGATGAAGCCAAAGATTTTTTGTCAAATGTGCAAACAGTGTGTGATGTAGAAAACAGAACAAAGAATGAACTTAAGCTTGTTGCTCAACAATTGGGAATTGCAGTTCACTCTCATAATTCTAAAGATCAAATTGTTGGCATGATTAATAAAAGCTAGTTTAATGTAACTCCTCCAAATGAGCAAACGCAGATTGAAATAGCTAAGTTACAGCTAGCTCTGCAGGAGGCTGGTGTTAAGGAGGCTGAGTTTCACGCACGTGCTAAGGAAGCTGAGTCTCAGGCTAAGGAGGCGGAGTCTCAGGCTCGTATTCAGGAGGCTGAGTTTCACGCACAAGTTGAACTTGCTAGGATTCAGGCAGACCATGAGTATCGCATGAAACAAGGTGGAACTGGATCATCTAGCTCTGATGATTTAGATGTGGCTAAAAATGTTAAAATTGTCCCTCCTTTTAATGAATCTGATTCAGCAAAGTATTTTCAGTTGTTTGAGAGGGTAGCTACAGGTTTTAATTGGCCCAAAAAGTATTGGCCAGTACTCCTTCAAACTGTTCTCACCGGTAAAGCTCAAGTAACTTATGCGTCTTTGCCTCAGGATCAATGTGATAATTATGATGTAGTTAAGAGCTTGATTCTTAAGGCCTATGAGCTTGTTCCTGAAGCTTATAGAGTAAAATTTAGGACAACTTATAAGCAAGATAAGCAATCCCATGTTGAGTATGCAAAAATCAAAGAAGATCTGTTAGAGCAGTGGTTAAATTCTAAGAATGTGGATTCTGATTTTGACAAATTTAAGCAGATGATTTTGCTGGAGGACTTCAAAAGGTGTATTAGTAAAGATGTAAGCCTATATCTTGATGAGAAAAGAATAGATAATTTGTTTGATAGTGCAGTTTTAGCTGATGAATATGTTCTCACTCACAAGAAATATTCTAGAGAAAAAAGGAAAGCTGAGAGTAAGTACGTTGCCTCTACTCAGAGTACAGGTAACAGGAAAGAGAATAAAGATGATGTTTCTCAGGAAGTAAATACCAGCTCCACCTCTAGATTTCAGAAAAGTAAATGTACTTATTGTAGTAAGCTTGGTCATACTACGGAGAAATGTTTCAGGAGACAGCGTGATGTGAACAAAAAGGAGTCTTTAAATATTCAGTCAATTGGTCTAGTTTCCACCCTTGAGAGTTCCCAGAATTCTTTAACTGAGTTAACTGAACCTGCTTTGAGGGATAACTTAAATTCTCATGATGGAGCTCCTTTTTTGAGCAGTAACATGGGTGACACTTTCAAGAGTTCATGTGCTAATTTCCTGTCTGATGGTTTTCTCAGTCCTCTGGACAGTAATGACAGGATATCAGTGTAAATATATCGTGATACAGGTACTACCAATCCCTTATGCTGACCAGTGTTCTAGGCTCTAATGTTAATTCCTTTGATGAAACTATAATCTTACAAGGTGTAGGGAATAATTACTTCTCTGTCCCTCTGTGCAGAGTGAATTTAGAGTCTGGTTTTGTTAATGGTTCCGTTATGGTTGGGTTGGTTGAGACACTCCCAATGTCAGGTGTAACTTTCTTACTTGGAAATGATATTGGTGGAAGTCAAGTGTGTCCAGCTCCTCAGCTGTCTAGTGAGCCAGTGGCTGCGTCCCAGGATTGTGATGTCCCTGATGTGTTCCCTGCATGTGCTGTCACTAGGGCTAAGTCTAAAGTTACTGGTGACTTAGAGGATAATGATGATGATGATGTTATCCTAGCTGACACTTTTCTTGCTAATTTGGACCACTCACCAGATGAGGCAGTACCCCGTAGTGTTGATAATTTGTCTCGTCAAGAGTTGGTTGAGTTGCAGGTTGCTGACCCTGAGTTGAAAGGTCTAGCTAACTCTATTTGCAGTGAGGAAAAGTCAGCTGGTGCTTCTACTTGTTATTATATAAAGTCAGGAGTACTTATGAGGAAGTGGAGACCCCCAACAGCATCAGCCGACTGTGAGTGGGAGGTTGTACATCAAGTTGTCATCCCTCGTGTTTGTAGGCAGGATATCATTAGAGTGGCTCATGATTCCAGTTTGGCAGGACACCTTGGAGTGAGGAAGACTGTGGCACGCATTTTGAAACACTTCTACTGGCCAGGTATCTTCAGGGATGTTTCCTGGTATTGTAAGTCTTGTCACACCTGTCAAGTTGTGAGGAAGTGTAATCAGACCGAAAAGGTTGCACCTCTAGTTCCCATTCCTCCTTTTGAGGCGCCTTTCACCCGTGTGTTGGTGGATATTGTGGGCCCTCTTCCTAAGACTTCTTCAGGATTTTCTTATGTGTTGACCCTGATTGATATCGCTACTTGTTATCCTGAAGCCATTCCACTTAGAAATATCTCAGCAAAGAACGTGGTTAAGGAAATGCTAGGGTTCTTCACAAAGTTTGGTCTGCCCAAGGAGGTACAGTCAGACCGGGGAAGTAATTTCATGTCAAATGTTTTCAAGCAGTCTCTGAAAGAGTTGGGCATCACCCAGATCACGTCTTCAGCTTACCATCCCCAGACCCAAGGAGCGTTGGAGAGATATCATCAAACACTCAAATCGATGCTCAAGAAATACTGTTTGGAACATCAGAAAGACTGGGATAAAGGTCTTCCATTCGTTGTGTTTGCCACAAGAGAATCTCCAAATGAATCACTGGGCTTCTCACCTTTTGAACTACTGTTTGGCCATGAAGTAAGAGGACCCCTTAAGTTACTCAAGTTACTCAAAGAATGCTGGCTGTCGGAGGAAGATGACGTCAACCTGCTGGAGTATGTGATGAAGTTCAAAGAACGGCTGTCCACTGCTTTACAGCTGGCGCGAGAGAATTTTGGAGCTGCTCAGGAGAAGATGAAGACTTGGTGTGATAAGAAGTCCAGGTTACGCCACTTTCAGCCAGGAGATCAGGTTTTGATTCTGCTACCGGTGCATGGGCAACCTCTCCAAGCCAAGTTTAGTGGTCCTTATTTCGTGGAGAAGAAACTCAGTGATGTCAACTATGTCATCACCACACCAGATCGTAGAAAGAAGAAGCAACTTTGTCACATCAACATGCTAAAGTTATATCACAGGCTGGATGAAAATAACCCAGTCTGCACTGTAGCTGTTCCACCCGAGTCTGAAAGTGAAGTTCTCTCATGCAGCATGAGCCTGAGTGATAGTTTGGGGAAGAATCCTGATATCATGAATGATCTCCAGACTAAGCTTTCTCATCTACCTCCCGAGGAAAGGCAGGAGTTTTCGGCATTACTGCAGGAATACCCGCAAGTGTTCCGTGCCACTCCAGGAAAAACCACTGTGTTGATGCATGATGTCGATGTTGGAGACGCAAAGCCAATTAAACTGCCTCCTTACCATATGAACCCAGTGACAGTTTCTCTCATCTAGAAGGAGCTTGGCTACCTGTTGGACGACAAGATGATTGAGCCCTGTCAGAGCGAGTGGAGTTCTCCTGTCACTCTAGTCCCTAAGCCAGGTGGGTCACAGCGGCTTTGCATCGACTACAGACGTGTTAATCAGATAACGAAAACAGACACTTATCCTCTCCCTCGCGTGGAAGATTGCATAGACAAGATCGGAAAGGCTAGGTACATAAGTAAGTTTGATTTGTTAAAGGGATACTGGCAAGTACCTATGACTGAACGTGCTAGGGAGATCTCATGTTTTGTAACACTAGGAAAGACTTTTGCATGTTCTGTAATGCCATATGGTATGAAGAATGTACCAGCCACATTTCAGAAGCTCATGAATGTTGTAACAGAGGGTTTGGCAGGGTGTGTTGTTTATATTGATGATGTATTAATATTCATTGACAACTGGAAAGATCACCAATGCCATGTTAGTAAATTTCTTGAGCGTTTGGTTCAGGTTAATCTTGTAGCTAATTTATCAAAGTGTGAGTTTGGTCAAGCTAAAGTTCAGTACCTTGGGTATGTAATTGGTGATGGACATGTTGCACCACCAGCAGCTAAGGTTCAGGTTATAAGTGATCTTCCCAGACCTAAAAGTAGGAAAGAGCTACAAAGATTTTTGGGAATGGTAGGTTATTACAGGAGATTTGTTCTTAACTTTTCAATTCTTGTATCACCACTTACAGACCTACTGAAAAAGGGAGTTAAATTTGTCTGGACCGATAACTGTGAATCCTCTTTCAGCAAACTTAAAGCTATCCTATTAAGTCAGCCAGTGCTCGCTACTCCAAATTTTGCTAAGCCTTTTAAGATGGCTGTTGATGCAAGTGATACAGGAGCTGGGGCTGTTTTGCTGCAAGAGGATGATCAGGGTATTGAACATCCTGTATCTTATTACAGTAAGAAGTTCACTCCACCTCAAAAGAACTACTCAACTATTGAGAAAGAGCTTTTGGCCTTGATTTTGGGTTTACAGCATTTTTCATTTTATTTGTGTTCTGGTTTTGACCCCATAGTCATTTATACCGATCATAACCCACTGAAATTCCTTAGTAAGTTTAAAGATAAAAATCAGAGATTGACAAGATGGAGTCTATTTCTTCAGGAGTATTCATTAGACATACAACATGTCAAGGGGAAAGAAAATGTTATTGCAGATTGCTTATCTAGAATTTAGACAGATTGTTTTAGAGTAATAAGAAATTTCCTTTGTAAATTTCTTTTTTCTTTGTGGGGAGGTGTTACATAGCCTATGATTTCATCATCCTTTGTGTAATTTTAACGTACAGTATGCTGCATTTTGATCACGAGCGTGTTCTACCTCACTCCCCCCGTCCTCCCTTATAGTAGAGTAAGTCGTTCTTTCTGTTGTTCAGAGCAGGAGTGTCAACTCTTTGTCCCCTCTGGCTTCATTTGCGCGTCCTGCTTACAAGTTGTATCAAGCTCTGCCGGCCCCTATATAATGAGCTCAGTCTCTGCATTATTGCCACTTAGATCTACTCCTCATTTTGTTCACATCTCTGTCCTCCCCTGTATAGTTGTTATTATTGTGAGTGCTCCGGAAGTCTCCAACCATCTAGCAGCTGTGTAATTTGAGTATAACTGTTATTGCATTTTTTCTCGTACTGAGTGGCGTAGGGTGTTGATTCTTAGGCCTAGTGAGGTTTTTGTGATTCATGTGTTTTGGGTGTCAGCCCTTATTAATAATATTTTGTATCTGTAATAATATATCTTGCATTCACTGAGTATTATCTGGTATTTCATTTTATCAGGGCTGACAGAGATAAATTTACTCTTGCTAATTTCGTGTTAATAGAGGCTATTGCAGTTAACCATATATTTAACCTGTTTTTTGCCATTACATTATCCTTATCAGTCCTGAATGTTTTGTTGTTAGTTTGTGCATTAAACTTTAACTTGTAATTTTACCTAACTCTTTTGTTTTGAACCTGGAACTTTACGGGACAGTAGTGTCTTTTTTAGTATTCTCACTTAAAGTGTACATTATCTTTCTCTGTTCCGTAACAGAATGAATAAATGGGCGAAGTAGTGAGTGAAAATGTGTGTGAATGAGTAAGGATGATGGTGCGTGTGTTAACAGATAGTGAGAAAGTGGGTGAAAAAGTGAATATGTTAATGACAGAGTGAGTAACCTGTCACGTTAATGGGTAAGGAAGTATGTGAGTGAGAGTGAAAGTCAGTTGTGAATGTGTTAGTGAACGATTGAAAGCATGTGAGAGTGTGTGCATATATATACATGAATAAGTGTGAAGGAAAATAAGCTATAATAAATGAGTGAACCAAGGAAAGCAGGTGATAAAAGTTTTTCAGTATGTGAATGAGTGAAAGAAAACACGAGTGAGGAAGTGTGTGAGCAGGTGAGTGAATGAACGAGTGAAAGCGAGTGACAGACAGATCTTGTGAATGGATGAATAAGTGAGCGTGAGGGAAAGTAAGAGTATATATGCATGGATGAATCTGTGAACAAGTGAAGACGAGTTACTGTGAATGAATGAGTTAATCAGTGAGTGAAAATGTGTGTGTGAATAAAGCAGTAGTAAATAGGCGAATGAAGGGGAGTGAGTGTGAGAGTGGGCAATTAAGCGAGAGTAACAGTAAGGAAGTTTATATTTAAGTGTATGACTAAGCGGGTGAAAGTTGGGGAAAAGATGATTGTGAGTGAGGATAAAAACAAGTGAGAGAGTGTGTGATTATATGGAAAGGCGTTAATTAGGATACGATAGAGTATGCAAAGGAGCGGGTAGGAATGCAGGCGAGTGAGTGAGAAAATGAGGTATTGAATGAGTAAGATAGTAAGTGAATTAGCTAGTGAATTAGTGAGTTAGTGAGTGGGTGAGTTAGTGAATGAGTGAGTGAGTGAGTGACAGTGACAGTGAGTGAGTGAGTGGGCGAGTGAGGTATTGAATGAGTAGGATAGTGAATGAGTAAGCTAGTGAATGGGCGAGTGAGTTAGTGAGTGATTTAGTGAATGAATGAGTTATTGAATGAGTGAGTGAGAGAGGAGCGAGAGTGAGCCAGTGAGTGAGTAAGTGAGTGAGTGTATACAAGACGTTTCATGAATCAGGTGTAATTTTATCTTCATTGAGATGCTTAGTCTGCAGTCCCCTGACTGTGCCATTAAAATTAAGTGAATGCACGGGGTGGAGAGGGTCACGGAGGTGAAGGAGGATGAAGTGGTTACAGGGTCCAGTAAGATCAGGGTCCAGTAAGATCAGTAGAAGGTCTGATACGGGGCTTAGTGAAGTCAGTAGGACGGCACATACAAGGTCTAAGGGCTCAGTAAGATCACTAAGGTAGGTTGTACAAGGTCACAGGGGCTACTGTTTCAACACGATGAGCCACACAAGGCCACGGGTCAAAAAAGGTCACACAAGGTCACAGTGGGCATTAGGATAAGTATAAGGGGTCACTCAGGATCGCCGGGGTCAGGGATAAGAATAGGAGTCGGGGGGAGAGGTCAAACGTGGTCATAATGGTCAGTAGACCCAGAAAATGGGCCACTCAGTGCCAAAGGGGTCACGCAAGGTCGCAGAGGTCGGTAAAGTCACACAAGGGTCATTCAAGCCCTTGCTCCAGCGATTCCCAAACTATGCCGCGGCTTTAGCATGCCGCCGTAATGTCCTTCGTGTGCCGCAAAATTTGGCAGAAGATGTAGATCTGTGCAATCAGACTGTTGTAATTTGTGGTTTCTCTTTATCTAGGGTGGCTGATTATGAATGATTGTCGTTCTTCTTAATGTAAGCAACCTCATATTGGACATCTGGTGGACCATCGTCGCGAAAAACTAAATACTAGTCACCTTGCATCAAATTACTGAATACTACACATGGAAGTGTCACTTGAAACTTTTTAGATTTACATTGAGGACGAGTATCCGCACACAGCAGAACACACTCGAAAAATTCTTCTGTAGTTGTCTGCCTCATATTTGTGTGAACTGGGGTTCTCCACGCTTGCTAACCAAAAAAGTAGGAAAAGGTCAAGACTGATAAGTGCTGAACAAAAAATGAGTGTGCTTGCCCAGTATTCATCCTAATAAGCAACTGATAGGCAATTCTAGTCTAGCTCATGTGTTCCAATAATCAGGTAGGTTTGTGTGTTGGTTTGTAATTGTCCAATATCCAAAGATATATATATATATATATATATATATATATATATATATATATATATATATATATATATATATATATATATATATATATATATATATATATATATATATATATATATATATATATATATATATATATATATATATATTGTTACGGAACAGAGAAAGATAATGTACACTTTAAGTGAGAATACTAAAAATCACTACTGTCCCGTAAAGTTCCAGGTTCAAAACAAAAGAGTTAGGTAAAATTACAAGTTAAAGTTTAATGCTCAAACTAACAACAAAACATTCAGGACTCATAAGGATAATGTAATGGCAAAAAACAGGTTAAATATATGGTTAACTGCAATAGCCTCTATTAACTAGCAAGAGTAAATTTACCTAAGTCAGCAGTGATAAAATGAAAATACACTGGGTAATGCTCAGTTAATGCAAGGTAAATTATTACATATACAAAATAATATTAAAACTGGTTGACGAAATGAATTCTACATAAATTAAAAAAAAAAAAATCACTAGGCCTACAAATCAACACCTTATGCTATACAGTACAAGGAAAAAATGCAATAACAGTTATACTCAAATTACACAGCTGCTACATGGTTGGAGACTTCCTAAGCACTCACAACAATAACTGTACAGGGGAGGACAGAGATGTGAACAAAATAAGGAGTAGATCTAAGTGGCAATGATGCAGAGACTGAGCTCATTATAAAGGGGCCAGCGGAGCTTGATACAACTTGTAAGAAGGACGCGCAAATGAAGCCATGGGGACAAAGAGCTGACAATCCCGCTCTGAACAACAGAAAGAACGACTTACTCTACTATAACGGTAGAAGGGGGGGACTGAGGCAGAACACGCTCGTGATCAAACAGGCAGCATACTGTGCGTTAAAATTACACAAAGGATGATGAAATCATAGGCTATGTAACACCTCCCCACAAAGAAAAAGAAATTTACAAAGGAAATTTCTTATTACTCTAAAACAATCTGTCTAAAGTCTAGATAAGCAATCTGCAATAACATTTTCTTTCCCCTTGACATGTTGTATGTCTAATGAATACTCCTGAAGAAGTAGACTCCATCTTGTCAATCTCTGATTTTTATCTTTAAACTTACTAAGGAATTTCAGTGGGTTATGATCGGTGTAAATGACTATGGGGTCAAAACCAGAACACAAATAAAATGAAAAATGCTGTAAACCCAAAATCAAGGCCAAAAGCTCTTTCTCAATAGTTGAGTAGTTCTTTTGAGGTGGAGTGAACTTCTTACTGTAATAAGATACAGGGTGTTCAATTCCCTGATCATCCTCTTGCAGCAAAACAGCCCCAGCTCCTGTATCACTTGCATCAACAGCCATCTTAAAAGGCTTAGCAAAATTTGGAGTAGCGAGCACTGGCTGACTTAATAGAATAGCTTTAAGTTTGTTGAAAGAGGATTCACAGTTATCGGTCCAGACGAATTTAACTCCCTTTTTCAGTAGGTCTGTAAGTGGTGATACAAGAATTGAAAAGTTAAGAACAAATCTCCTGTAATAATTTACCATTCCCAAAAATCTTTGTAGCTCTTTCCTACTTTTAGGTCTGGGAAGATCACTTATAACCTGAACCTTAGCTGCTGGTGGTGCAACATGTCCATCACCAATTACATACCCAAGGTACTGAACTTTAGCTTGACCAAACTCACACTTTGATAAATTAGCTACAAGATTAGCCTGAACTAAACGGTCAAGAAATTTACTGACATGGCATAGGTGATCTTTTCAGTTGTCACTGAAGATTAACACATCATCAATATAAACAACACACCCTACCAAACCCTCTGTTACAACATTCATGAGCTTCTGAAATGTGGCTGGTGCATTCTTCATACCATACGGTATTACAGAACATGCAAAAGTCTTTCCTAGTGTTACAAAACATGAGATCTCCCTAGCACGTTCAGTCATAGGTACTTGCCAGTATCCCTTTAACAAATCAAACTTACTTATGTACCTAGCCTCTCCGATCTTGTCTATGCAATCTTCCACACGAGGGAGAGGGTAAGTGTCTGTTTTGGTGATCTGATTAACACGTCTGTAGTCGATGCAAAGCTGCTGTGACCCACCTGGCTTAGGGACTAGAGTGACAGGAGAACTCCACTCGCTCTGACAGGGCTCAATCATTTTGTGGTCCAACAGGTAGCCAAGCTCCTTCTGGATGAGAGGAACTTTCACTGGGTTCACACGGTAAGGAGGCAATTTAATTGGCTTTGCGTCTCCAACATCGACATCATGCATCAACACAGTGGTTCTTCCTGGAGTGGCATGGAACACTTGCGGGTACTCCTGCAGTAATGCTGAAAACTCCTGCCTTTCCTCAGGAGGTAGATGAGAAAGCTTAGTCTGGAGATCATTCATGATATCAGGATTCTTCCCCAAACTATCACTCAGGCTCATGCTGCATGGGAGAGCTTCACTTGCAGACTCGGGTGGAACAGCTACAGTGCAGACTGGATTATTTTCGTCCCGCCTGTGATATAACTTTGGCATGTTGATGTGACATAGTTGCTTGTTCTTTCTACGATCTGGTGTGGCGATGACATAGTTGACATCACTGAGTTTCTCCTCCACGAAATAAGGACCACTAAACTTGGCTTGAAGAGGTTGCCCATGAACTGGTAGCAGAATCAAAACCTGATCTCCTGGCTGAAAGTGGCGTAACCTGGACTTCTTATCATATCAAGTCTTCATCTTCTCCTGAGCAGCTCCTAAATTCTCTCTCGCCAGCTGTAAAGCAGTGGACAGCCGTTCTTTGAACTTCATCACATACTCCAGCAGGTTGACGTCATCTTCCTCCGACAGCCAGCATTCCTTGAGTAGCTTAAGTGGTCCTCTTACTTCATGGCCAAAAAGGAGTTCAAAAGGTAGGAAGCCCAGTGATTCATTTGGAGATTCTCTTGCAGCAAACACAATGAATGGAAGACCTTTATCCCAGTCTTTCTGATGTTCCAAACAGTATTTCTTGAGCATCGATTTGAGTGTTTGATGATATCTCTCCAACGCTCCTTGGGTCTGGGGATGGTAAGCTGAAGACGTGATCTGGGTGATGCCCAACTCGTTCAGAGACTGCTTGAAAACATTTGACATGAGATTACTTCCCCGGTCGGACTGTACCTCCTTGGGCAAACCAAACTTTGTGAAGAACCCTAGCATTTCCTTAACCACGTTCTTTGCTGAGATATTTCTAAGTGGAATGGCTTCAGGATAACGAGTAGCCATATCAATCAGGGTCAACACATAAGAAAATCCTGAAGAAGTCTTAGGAAGAGGGCCCACAATATCCACCAACACATGGGTGAAAGGTGCCTCAAAAGGAGGAATGGGAACTGGAGGTGCAACCTTTTCGGTCTGATTACACTTCCTCACAACTTGGCAGGTGTGACAAGGCTTACAATACCAGGAAACATCCCTGAAGATACCTGGCCAGTAGAAGTGTTTCAAAATGCGTGCAACAGTCTTCCTCACTCCAAGGTGTCCTGCCAAACTGGAATCATGAGCCACTCTAATGATATCCTGCCTACAAACACGAGGGATGACAACTTGATGTACAACCTCCCATTCACAGTCGGCTGATGCTGTTGGGGGTCTCCACTTCCTCATAAGTACTCCTGACTTTACATAATAACAAGTAGAAGCACCGGCTGACTCTTCTTCACTGTAAGCAGAGTTAGCTAGACCTTTCAACTCAGGGTCAGCAACCTGCAACTCAACCAACTCTTGACGAGACAAATTATCAACACTACGGGGTACTGCCTCATCTGGTGAGTGGTCCAAATTAGCAAGAAAAGTGTCAGCTAGGATAACATCATCATCATCATTATCCTCTAAATCACCAGTAACTTTAGACTTAGCCCTAGTGACAGCACATACAGGGAACACATCAGGGACATCACAATCCTGGGACGCAGCCACTGGCTCACTAGACAACTGAGGAGCTGGACACACTTGACTTCCACCAATATCATTTCCAAGTAAGAAAGTTACACCTGACATTGGGAGTGTCTCAAACAACCCAACCATAACGGAACGATTAAAAAAACCAGACTCTAAATTCACTCTACATAGAGGGACAGAGAAGTAATTATTCCCTACACCTTGTAAGATTATAGTTTCATCAGAGGAATTAACATTAGAGCCTAGAACACTGGTCAGCATAAGGGATTGGCAAGCACCTGTATCACGATATATTTTAACTGATTTCCTGTCATTACTGTCCAGAGGACTGAGAAAACCATCAGACAGGAAATTAGCACATGAACTCTTGAAAGTGTCACCCACGTTACTGTTCAAAAGGGGAGCTCCATCATTAGAATTTAAGTTACCCCTTAAAGCAGGTTCAGTTAACTCAGTTAAAGAATTCTGGGAACTCTCAATTGTGGACACTAGACCAATTGACTGAATATTTAAAGACTCCTTTTTGTTCACATCACGCTGTCTCCTGAAACATTTCTCCGTAGTATGACCAAGCTTACTACAATAAGTACATTTACTTTTCTGAAATCTAGAGGTGAAGCTGGTATTTACTTCCTGAGAAACATCATCTTTATTCTCTTTCCTGTTACTTGTACTCTGAGTAGAGGCAACGTACTTACTCTCAGCTTTCCCTTTTTCTCTAGAATATCTCTTGTGAGTGAGAACATATTCATCAGCTAAAACTGCAGCATCAGACAAATTATCTATTCTTTTCTCATCAAGATATAGGCTTACATCTTTACTAATACACCTCTTGAAGTTCTCCAGCAAAATCATCTGCTTAAATTTACCAAAATCAGAATCCACATTCTTAGAATTTAACCACTGCTCTAACAGATCTTCTTTGATTTTTGCATACTCAACATAGGATTGCTTATCTTGCTTGTAAGTTGTCCTAAATTTTACTCTATAAGCTTCAGGAACAAGCTCATAGGCCTTAAGAATCAAGCTCTTAACCACATCATAATTATCACATTGATCCTGAGGCAAAGATGCATAAGTTTTTTGAGCTTTACCGGTGAGAACAGTTTGAAGGAGTACTGGCCAATACTGTTTGGGCCAATTAAAACCTGTAGCTACCCTCTCAAACAACTGAAAATACTTTGTTAAATCAGATTCATTAAAAGGAGGGACAAGTTTAACATTTTTAGCCACATCAAAATCATCAGAGCTAGATGATCCAGTTCCACCTTGTTTCATGCGATACTCATGGTCTGCCAGAATCCTAGCAAGTTCAACTCGTGCGTGAAACTCAGCCTCCTTAACACAAGCCTCCTTAGCCTGAGACTCAGCCTCCTTAGCACGTGCTTGAAATTCATCTTCTTTCACACGAGCCTCCTGCAGGGCTAGCTGTAACTTAGCTAATTCAATCTGCGTTTGCTCATTTGGAGGAGTTACATTAAACAAGCTTTCATTAATCATCTCAACAATTTGATCTTTAGAATGATGAGAGCGAACAGCAATTCCCAATTGTTGAGCAACAAGCTTAAGTTCATTCTTTGTTCTGTTTTCTACATCACACACTGTTTGCACATTTGACAAAAAATCTTTGGCTTCATCAAGCGTAGTGATAGTAGACATCATGAATAAGTAACAGTCACAAAATATCAAGCAATTTCCATATGATAATATCCTGAATATCCTGATATGAGGTCGCCAAATTTATGTTACGGAACAGAGAAAGATAATGTACACTTTAAGTGAGAATACTAAAAATCACTACTGTCCCGTAAAGTTCCAGGTTCAAAACAAAAGAGTTAGGTAAAATTACAAGTTAAAGTTTAATGCTCAAACTAACAACGAAACATTCAGGACTCATAAGGATAATGTAATGGCAAAAAACAGGTTAAATATATGGTTAACTGCAAAAGCCTCTATTAACACGAATTTAGCAAAAGTAAATTTACCTAAATCAGCCCTGATAAAATGAAAATACACTGTGTAATCCTCAGTTAATGCAAGATAAATTATTACAGATACAAACTATTATCAAAAATGACTGACAATAAGAACTTTACATGAATTACAAAAAACGTTACTAGGCCTAAGAATCAACCTTATGCTACACAGTACAAGAAAAAATGCAACAACAGTTATACTCAAATTACACACAGCTGCTAGATGGTTGGAGACTTCCTGAGAAACTCATAATAATAATAACTGTACAGGGGAGGACAGAGATGTGAACAAAATGAGGAGTAGATCTAAGTGGCAATGATGCAGAGACTGAGCTCATTATATAGGGGCCAGCAGAGCTTGATACAACTTGTAAGAAGGACGCGCAAATGAAGCCATGGGGACAAAGAGTTGACAATCCCGCTCTGAACAACAGAAAGGACGACTTACTCTACTCTAACGGTAGAAGGGGGGGACTGAGGCAGAACACGCTCGTGATCAAACAGGCAGCACACTGTCCGTTAAAATTACACAAAGGATGATGAAATCATAGGCTATGTAACACCTCCCCACAAAGAAAAAGAAATTTACAAAGGAAATTTCTTATTACTCTAAAACAATCTGTCTAAAGTCTAGATAAGCAATCTGCAATAACATTTTCTTTCCCCTTGACATGTTGTATGTCTAATGAATACTCCTGAAGAAGTAGACTCCATCTTGTCAATCTCTGATTTTTATCTTTAAACTTACTAAGGAATTTCAGTGGGTTATGATCAGTATAAATGACTATGGGGTCAAAACCAGAACACAAATAAAATGAAAAATGCTGTAAACCCAAAATCAAGGCCAAAAGCTCTTTCTCAGTAGTTGAGTAGTTCTTTTGAGGTGGAGTGAACTTCTTACTGTAATAACATACAGGATGTTCAATACCCTGATCATCCTCATGCAGCAAAACAGCCCCAGCTCCTGTATCACTTGCGTCAACAGACATCTTAAAAGGCTTAGCAAAATTTGGAGTAGCGAGCACTGGCTGACTTAATAGGATAGCTTTAAGTTTGTTGAAAGAGGATTCACAGTTATCGGTCCAGACAAATTTAACTCCCTTTTTCAGTAGGTCTGTAAGTGGTGATACAAGAATTGAAAAGTTAAGAGCAAATCTCCTGTAATAACCTACCATTCCCAAAAATCTTTGTAGCTCTTTCCTACTTTTAGGTCTGGGAAGATCACTTATAACCTGAACCTTAGCTGCTGGTGGTGCAACATGTCCATCACCAATTACATACCCAAGGTACTGAACTTTAGCTTGACCAAACTCACACTTTGATAAATTAGCTACAAGATTAGCCTGAACTAAACGGTCAAGAAATTTACTGACATGGCATAGGTGATCTTTCCAGTTGTCACTGAAGATTAATACATCATCAATATAAACAACACACCCTGCCAAACCCTCTGTTACAACATTCATGAGCTTCTGAAATGTGGCTGGTGCATTCTTCATACCATATGGCATTACAGAACATGCAAAAGTCTTTCCTAGTGTTACAAAACATGAGATCTCCCTAGCACGTTCAGTCATAGGTACTTGCCAGTATCCCTTTAACAAATCAAACTTACTTATGTACCTAGCCTTTCCGATCTTGTCTATGCAATCTTCCACGCGAGGGAGAGGATAAGTGTCTGTTTTGGTCATCTGATTAACACGTCTGTAGTCGATGCAAAGCCGCTGTGACCCACCTGGCTTAGGGACCAGAGTGACAGGAGAACTCCACTCACTCTGACAGGGCTCAATCATCTTGAGGTCCAAGAGGTAGCCAAGCTCCTTCTCGATGAGAGGAACTTTCACTGGGTTCACATGGTAAGGAGGCAGTTTAATTGGCTTTGCGTCTCCAACATCGACATCATGCATCAACACAGTAGTTCTTCCTGGAGTGGCACGGAACACTTGCGGGTACTCCTGCAGTAATGCCGAAAACTCCTGCCTTTCCTCGGGAGGTAGATGAGAAAGCTTAGTCTGGAGATCATTCATGATATCAGGATTCTTCCCCAAACTATCACTCATGCTCATACTGCATGGGAGAGCTTCACTTGCAGACTCGGGTGGAACAGCTACAGTGCAGACTGGATTATTTTCGTCCCGCCTGTGATATAACTTTAGCATGTTGATGTGACATAGTTGCTTGCACCTTTCTACGATCTGGTGTGGCGATGATATAGTTGACATCACTGTGTTTCTTCTCCACGAAATAAGGACCACTAAACTTGGCTTGAAGAGGTTGCCCATGAACCGGTAGCAGAATCAAAACCTGATCTGGCTGAAAGTGGCGTAACCTGGACTTCTTATCATACCAAGTCTTCATCTTCTCCTGAGCAGCTCCTAAATTCTCTCTCGCCAGTTGTAAAGCAGTGGACAGCCGTTCTTTGAACTTCATTACATACTCCAGCAGGTTGACGTCATCTTCCTCCGACAGCCAGCATTCCTTGAGTAACTTAAGGGGTCCTCTTACTTCATGGCCAAACAGTAGTTCAAAAGGTGAAAAGCCCAGTGATTCATTTGCAGATTCTCTTGTGGCAAACACAAGGAATGGAAGACCTTTATCCCAGTCTTTCTGATGTTCCAAACAGTATTTCTTGAGCATCGATTTGGGTGTTTGATGATATCTCTCCAACGCTCCTTGGGTCTGGGGATGGTAAGCTGAAGACGTGATCTGGGTGATGCCCAACTCGTTCAGAGACTGCTTGAAAACATTTGACATGAGATTACTTCCCCGGTCTGACTGTACCTCCTTGGGCAAACCAAACTTTGTGAAGAACCCTAGCATTTCCTTAACCACGTTCTTTGCTGAGATATTTCTAAGTGGAATGGCTTCAGGATAACGAGTAGCCATATCAATCAGGGTCAACACATAAGAAAATCCTGAAGAAGTCTTAGGAAGAGGGCCCACAATATCCAACAACACATGGGTGAAAGGTGCCTCAAAAGGAGGAATGGGAACTGGAGGTGCAACCTTTTCGGTCTGATTACACTTCCTCACAACTTGACAGGTGTGACAAGACTTACAATACCAGGAAACATCCCTGAAGATACCTGGCCAGTAGAAGTGTTTCAAAATGCGTGCCACAGTCTTCCTCACTCCAAGGTGTCCTGCCAAACTGGAATCATGAGCCACTCTAATGATATCCTGCCTACAAACACGAGGGATGACAACTTGATGTACAACCTCCCATTCACAGTCGGCTGATGCTGTTGGGGGTCTCCACTTCCTCATAAGTACTCCTGACTTTACATAATAACAAGTAGAAGCACCGGCTGACTCTTCTTCACTGTAAGCAGAGTTAGCTAGACCTTTCAACTCAGGGTCAGCAACCTGCAACTCAACCAACTCTTGACGAGACAAATTATCAACACTACGGGGTACTGCCTCATCTGGTGAGTGGTCCAAATTAGCAAGAAAAGTGTCAGCTAGGATAACATCATCATCATCATTATCCTCTAAATCACCAGTAACTTTAGACTTAGCCCTAGTGACAGCACATGCAGGGAACACATCAGGGACATCACAATCCTGGGATGCAGCCACTGGCTCACTAGACAACTGAGGAGCTGGACACACTTGGCTTCCACCAATATCATTTCCAAGTAAGAAAGTTACACCTGACATTGGGAGTGTCTCAACTAACCCAACCATAACGGAACGATTAAAAAAACCAGACTCTAAATTCACTCTACATAGAGGGACAGAGAAGTAATTATTCCCTACACCTTGTAAGATTACAGTTTCATCAGAGGAATTAACATTAGAGCCTAGAACACTGGTCAGCATAAGGGATTGGCAAGCACCTGTATCACGATATATTTTAACTGATTTCCTGTCATTACTGTCCAGAGGACTGAGAAAACCATCAGACAGGAAATTAGCACATGAACTCTTGAGAGTGTCACCCACGTTACGGTTCAAAAGGGGAGCTCCATCATGAGAATTTAAGTTACCCCTTAAAGCAGGTTCAGTTAACTCAGTTAAAGAATTCTGGGAACTCTCAAGGGTGGACACTAGACCAATTGACTGAATATTTAAAGACTCCTTTTTGTTCACATCACGCTGTCTCCTGAAACATTTCTCCGTAGTATGACCAAGCTTACTACAATAAGTACATTTACTTTTCTGAAATCTAGAGGTGAAGCTGGTATTTACTTCCTGAGAAACATCATCTTTATTCCCTTTCCTGTTACCTGTACTCTGAGTAGAGGCAACGTACTTACTCTCAGCTTTCCCTTTTTCTCTAGAATATCTCTTGTGAGTGAGAACATATTCATCAGCTGAAACTGCAGCATCAGACAAATTATCTATTCTTTTCTCATCAAGATATAGGCTTACATCTTTACTAATACACCTCTTGAAGTTCTCCAGCAAAATCATCTGCTTAAATTTACCAAAATCAGAATCCACATTCTTAGAATTTAACCACTGCTCTAACAGATCTTCTTTGATTTTTGCATACTCAACATAGGATTGCTTATCTTGCTTGTAAGTTGTCCTAAATTTTACTCTATAAGCTTCAGGAACAAGCTCATAGGCCTTAAGAATCAAGCTCTTAACCACATCATAATTATCACATTGATCCTGAGGCAAAGATGCATAAGTTACTTGAGCTTTACCGGTGAGAACAGTTTGAAGGAGTACTGGCCAATACTTTTTGGGCCAATTAAAACCTGTAGCTACCCTCTCAAACAACTGAAAATACTTTGTAAAATCAGATTCATTAAAAGGAGGGACAAGTTTAACATTTTTAGCCACATCAAAATCATCAGAGCTAGATGATCCAGTTCCACCTTGTTTCATGCGATACTCATGGTCTGCCTGAATCCTAGCAAGTTCAACTCGTGCGTGAAACTCAGCCTCCTTAACACAAGCCTCCTTAGCCTGAGACTCAGCCTCCTTAGCACGTGCTTGAAATTCAGCTTCTTTCACACGAGCCTCCTGCAGGGCTAGCTGTAACTTAGCTAATTCAATCTGCGTTTGCTCATTTGGAGGAGTTACATTAAACAAGCTTTCATTAATCATCTCAACAATTTGATCTTTAGAATGATGAGAGTGAACAGCAATTCCCAATTGTTGAGCAACAAGCTTAAGTTCATTCTTTGTTCTGTTTTCTACATCACACACTGTTTGCACATTTGACAAAAAATCTTTGGCTTCACCAAGTGTAGTGATAGTAGACATCATGAATAAGTAACAGTCACAATATATCAAGCAATATCCTTATGATAATATCCTGAATATCCTGATATGAGGTCGCCAAATTTATGTTACGGAACAGAGAAAGATAATGTACACTTTAAGTGAGAATACTAAAAATCACTACTGTCCCGTAAAGTTCCAGGTTCAAAACAAAAGTTAGGTAAAATTACAAGTTAAAGTTTAATGCTCAAACTAACAACGAAACATTCAGGACTGATAAGGATAATGTAATGGCAAAAAACAGGTTAAATATATGGTTAACTGCAAAAGCCTCTATTAACACGAATTTAGCAAAAGTAAATTTACCTAAATCAGCCCTGATAAAATGAAAATACACTGGGTAATGCTCAGTTAATGCAAGATAAATTATTACAGATACAAACTATTATTAAAAATGACTGACAATGAGAACTTTACATGAATTACAAAAAACGTTACTAGGCCTAAGAATCAACCTTATGCTACACAGTACAAGAAAAAATGCAACAACAGTTATACTCAAATTACACACAGCTGCTAGATGGTTGGAGACTTCCTGAGAAACTCATAATAATAATAACTGTACAGGGGAGGACAGAGATGTGAACAAAATGAGGAGTAGATCTAAGTGGCAATGATGCAGAGACTGAGCTCATTATATAGGGGCCAGCAGAGCTTGATACAACTTGTAAGAAGGACGCGCAAATGAAGTCATGGGGACAAAGAGTTGACAATCCCGCTCTGAACAACAGAAAGGACGACTTACTCTACTCTAACGGTAGAAGGGGGGACTGAGGCAGAACACGCTCGTGATCAAACAGGCAGCACACTGTCCGTTAAAATTACACAAAGGATGATGAAATCATAGGCTATGTAACACCTCCCCACAAAGAAAAAGAAATTTACAAAGGAAATTTCTTATTACTCTAAAACAATCTGTCTAAAGTCTAGATAAGCAATCTGCAATAACATTTTCTTTCCCCTTGACATGTTGTATGTCTAATGAATACTCCTGAAGAAGTAGACTCCATCTTGTCAATCTCTGATTTTTATCTTTAAACTTACTAAGGAATTTCAGGGGGTTCTGATCAGTATAAATGACTATGGGGTCAAAACCAGAACACAAATAAAATGAAAAATGCTGTAAACCCAAAATCAAGGCCAAAAGCTCTTTCTCAGTAGTTGAGTAGTTCTTTTGAGGTGGAGTGAACTTCTTACTGTAATAACATACAGGATGTTCAATACCCTGATCATCCTCATGCAGCAAAACAGCCCCAGCTCCTGTATCACTTGCGTCAACAGACATCTTAAAAGGCTTAGCAAAATTTGGAGTAGCGAGCACTGGCTGACTTAATAGGATAGCTTTAAGTTTGTTGAAAGAGGATTCACAGTTATCGGTCCAGACAAATTTAACTCCCTTTTTCAGTAGGTCTGTAAGTGGTGATACAAGAATTGAAAAGTTAAGAACAAATCTCCTGTAATAACCTACCATTCCCAAAAATCTTTGTAGCTCTTTCCTACTTTTAGGTCTGGGAAGATCACTTATAACCTGAACCTTAGCTGCTGCTGGTGCAACATGTCCATCACCAATTACGTACCCAAGGTACTGAACTTTAGCTTGACCAAACTCACACTTTGATAAATTAGCTACAAGATTAGCCTGAACTAAACGGTCAAGAAATTTACTGACATGGCATAGGTGATCTTTTCAGTTGTCACTGAAGATTAATACATCATCAATATAAACAACACACCCTGCCAAACCCTCTGTTACAACATTCATGAGCTTCTGAAATGTGGCTGATGCATTCTTCATACCATATGGCATTACAGAACATGCAAAAGTCTTTCCTAGTGTTACAAAACATGAGATCTCCCTAGCACGTTCAGTCATAGGTACTTGCCAGTATCCCTTTAACAAATCAAACTTACTTATGTACCTAGCCTTTCCGATCTTGTCTATGCAATCTTCCACGCGAGGGAGAGGGTAAGTGTCTGTTTTGGTCATCTGATTAACACGTCTGTAGTCGATGCAAAGCCGCTGTGACCCACCTGGCTTAGGGACCAGAGTGACAGGAGAACTCCACTCACTCTGACAGGGCTCAATCATCTTGTGGTCCAACAGGTAGCCAAGCTCCTTCTGGATGAGAGGAACTTTCACTGGGTTCACACGGTAAGGAGGCAGTTTAATTGGCTTTGCGTCTCCAACATCGACATCATGCATCAACACAGTAGTTCTTCCTGGAGTGGCACGGAACACTTGCGGGTACTCCTGCAGTAATGCCGAAAACTCCTGCCTTTCCTCGGGAGGTAGATGAGAAAGCTTAGTCTGGAGATCATTCATGATATCAGGATTCTTCCCCAAACTATCACTCAGGCTCATACTGCATGGGAGAGCTTCACTTGCAGACTCGGGTGGAACAGCTACAGTGCAGACTGGATTATTTTCGTCCCGCCTGTGATATAACTTTATCATGTTGATGTGACATAGTTGCTTGCCCTTTCTACGATCTGGTGTGGCGATGATATAGTTGACATCACTGAGTTTCTTCTCCACGAAATAAGGACCACTAAACTTGGCTTGAAGAGGTTGCCCATGAACCGGTAGCAGAATCAAAACCTGATCTGGCTGAAAGTGGCGTAACCTGGACTTCTTATCATACCAAGTCTTCATCTTCTCCTGAGCAGCTCCTAAATTCTCTTTCGCCAGTTGTAAAGCAGTGGACAGCCGTTCTTTGAACTTCATTACATACTCCAGCAGGTTGACGTCATCTTCCTCCGACAGCCAGCATTCCTTGAGTAACTTAAGGGGTCCTCTTACTTCATGGCCAAACAGTAGTTCAAAAGGTGAGAAGCCCAGTGATTCATTTGGAGATTCTCTTGTGGCAAACACAACGAATGGAAGACCTTTATCCCAGTCTTTCTGATGTTCCAAACAGTATTTCTTGAGCATCGATTTGAGTGTTTGATGATATCTCTCCAACGATCCTTGGGTCTGGGGATGGTAAGCTGAAGACGTGATCTGGGTGATGGCCAACTCTTTCAGAGACTGCGTGAAAACATTTGACATGAAATTACTTCCCCGGTCTGACTGTACCTCCTTGGGCAGACCAAACTTTGTGAAGAACCCTAGCATTTCCTTAACCACGTTCTTTGCTGAGATATTTCTAAGTGGAATGGCTTCAGGATAACGAGTAGCCATATCAATCAGGGTCAACACATAAGAAAATCCTGAAGAAGTCTTAGGAAGAGGGCCCACAATATCCACCAACACACGGGTGAATGGCGCCTCAAAAGGAGGAATGGGAACTAGAGGTGCAACCTTTTCGGTCTGATTACACTTCCCCACAACTTGACAGGTGTGACAAGACTTACAATACCAGGAAACATCCCTGAAGATACCTGGCCAGTAGAAGTGTTTCAAAATGCGTGCCACAGTCTTCCTCACTCCAAGGTGTCCTGGCAAACTGGAATCATGAGCCACCCCAATGATATCCTGCCCACAAACACGAGGGATGACAACTTGATGTACAACCTCCCATTCACAGTCGGCTGATGCTGTTGGGGGTCTCCATTTCCTCATAAGTACTCCTGACTTTACATAATAACAAGTAGAAGCACCGGCTGACTCTTCTTCACTGTAAGCAGAGTTAGCTAGACCTTTCAACTCAGGGTCAGCAACCTGCAACTCAACCAACTCTTGACGAGACAAATTATCAACACTACGGGGTACTGCCTCATCTGGTGAGTGGTCCAAATTAGCAAGAAAAGTGTCAGCTAGGATAACATCATCATCATCATTATCCTCTAAATCACCAGTAACTTCAGACTTGGCCCTAGTGACAGCACATGCAGGGAACACATCAGGGATATCACAATCCTGGGTTGCAGCCACTGGCTCACTAGACAACTGAGGAGCTGGACACACTTGACTTCCACCAATATCATTTCCAAGTAAGAAAGTTACACCTGACATTGGGAGTGTCTCAACCAATCCAACCATAACGGAACCATTAGCAAAACCAGACTCTAAATTCACTCTGCACAGAGGGACAGAGAAGTAATTATTCCCTACACCTTGTAAGATTACAGTTTCATCAGAGGAATTAACATTAGAGCCTAGAACACTGGTCAGCATAAAGGATTGGCAAGCACCTGTATCACGATATATTTGAACTGATTTCCTGTCGTTACTGTCCAGAGGACTGACAAAACCATCAGACAGGAAATTAGCACATGAACTCTTGAGAGTGTCACCCACGTTACTGCTCAAAAGGGGAGCTCCATCATGAGAATTTAAGTTACCCCTTAAAGCAGGTTCAGTTAACTCAGTTAAAGAATTCTGGGAACTCTCAAGGGTGGTCACTAGACCAATTGACTGAATATTTAAAGACTCCTTTTTGTTCAGATCATGCTGTCTCCTGAACCATTTCTCCGTAGTATGACCAAGCTTACTACTATAAGTACATTTACTTTTCTGAAATCTAGAGGTGAAGCTGGTATTTACTTCCCGAGAAACATCATCTGTATTCTCTTTCCTGTTACCTGTACTCTGAGTAGAGGCAACGTACTTACTCTCAGCTTTCCCTTTTTCTCTAGAATATTTCTTCTGAGTGAGAACATATTCATCAGCTAAAACTGCAGCATCAGACAAATTATCTCTTCTTTTCTCATCAAGATATAGGCTTACATCTTTACTAATACACCTTTTGAAGTCCTCCAGCAAAATCATCTGCTTAAATTTACCAAAATCAGAATCTACATTCTTAGAATTTAACAACTGCTCTAACAGATCTTCTTTGATTTTTGCATACTCAACATGGGATTGCTTATCGTGCGTGTAAGTTGTCCTAAATTTTACTCTATAGGCTTCAGGAACAAGCTCATAGGCCTTAAGAATCAAGCTCTTAACTACATCATAATTATCAGATTGATCCTGAGGCAAAGATGCATAAATTATTTGAGCTTTACCGGTGAGAACAGTTTGAAGGAGTACTGGCCAATACTTTTTAGGCCAATCAAAACCTGTAGCTACCCTCTCAAACAACTGAAAATACTTTGTAAAATCAGATTCATTAAAAGGAGGGACAAGTTTAACATTTTTAGCCACATCTAAATCATCAGAGCTAGATGATCCAGTTCCACCTTGTTTCATGCGATACTCATGGTCTGCCTGAATCCTGGCAAGTTCAACTTGTGCCTGTATCTGTACCTCCTGAATCCGAGCCTGAGATTCAGCCTCCTTAGCATTTGCTTGAAATTCAGCCTCCTTAACAAAAGCCTCCTTAGCCTGAGACTCAGCTTCCTTAGCACGTGCTTGAAATTCAGCTTCCTTCACACGAGCCTCCTGCAGGGCTAGCTGTAACTTAGCTAATTCAATCTGCGTTTGCTCATTTGGAGGAGTTACATTAAACAAGCTTTTATTAATCATGTCAACAATTTGATCTTTAGAATGATGAGAGCGAACAGCAATTCCCAATTGTTGAGCAACAAGCTTAAGTTCATTCTTTGTTCTGTTTTCTACATCACACACTGTTTGCACATTTGACAAAAAATCTTTGGCTTCATCAAGCGTAGTAATAGTAGACATCATGAATAAGTAACAGTCACAAAATATCAAGCAATATCCTTATGATAATATCCTGAATATCCTGATGAGAGGTCGCCAAATTTATGTTACAGAACAGAGAAAGATAATGTACACTTTAAGTGAGAATACTAAAAATCACTACTGTCCCGTAAAGTTCCAGGTTCAAAACAAAAGAGTTAGGTAAAATTACAAGTTAAAGTTTAATGCTCAAACTAACAACAAAACATTCAGGACTCATAAGGATAATCTAATGGCAAAAAACAGGTTAAATATATGGTTAACTGCAATAGCCTCTATTAACACGAAATTAGCATGAGTAAATTTACCTAAGTCAGCCCTGATAAAATGAAAATACACTGGGTAATGCTCAGTTAATGGAAGGTAAATTATTACAGATACAAACTATTATCATAAATGACTGACAATAAAAACTTTACATGAATTACAAAAAACGTTACTAGGCTTAAGAATCAACCTTATGTTACACAGTACAAGAAAAAATGCAACAACAGTTATACTCAAATTACACACAGCTGCTAGATGGTTGGAGACTTCCTGAGAAACTCACAATAATTATAACTGTACAGGGGAGGACAGATATGTGAACAAAATGAAGAGTAGATCTAAGTGGCAATAATGCAGAGACTGAGCTCATTATATAGGGGCCAGCAGAGCTTGATACAACTTGTAAGAAGGACGCGCAAATGAAGCCATGGGGACAAAGAGTTGACAATCCCGCTCTGAAAAACAAAAAGGACGACTTACTCTACTATAACGGTAGAAGGGGGGGACTGAGGCAGAACACGCTCGTGATGAAACAGGCAGCACACTGTGCATTAATCTTACACAAAGGATGATGAAATCATAGGCTATGTAACAATATATATATATATATATATATATATATATATATATATATATATATATATATATATATATATCATCAGCAGCAGCCGCTCGTGTATCCACTGCAGGACCGGCCTATCCCGACCGAAGCCGGGATGATACCGCCAATGTATCTCTACCAAGTGCTTAGGTTGTCTAGTAGAGTTTGTATGTAGGGTGCGAAGTGCTTGTAAGTTTAACTGTAGTGTTGAAGTGGCTTTGGATGTGTGTGTAGTCTGTGAACCAAGTGTAATCGACCCGCGTAAGCCGACTGGGTGCAAGCATACTTTACAGTAAGCGACACTGGTTCAACCACAGCACCCCTGGTGTCCGCCAATGCAGTACGTGGCTGGGTGAACGCTCCCAAAGTTTATTACCCTGGCAGGGCGCGAACCCTGGTCCACCCGTGTACGAAACGCACACTCTACCACTGTACCACAGAGGCTCATATATATATATATATATATATATATATATATATTGTGGAGTCATGTCATACTGTCGTTTAATATCTAATGATCTATCACAGGGTCCAGTGTTGGGTCTGAAGGGAGGAGTGTTTGAGGGCAAGATTTATTGCATAACTTCATCATTTTTGACAGAGCTGCAGGAGAAAGAACCTCAGTATACCGATGTTGGTATGAATATGATTGTCATCAAAATCCACCATAACGACTGGATGAATTTTTGTGAAACATGACATATCGAGTGACTTGGCCTATGTGAGTGTCAGTCTGGACTTAAGCTGAGATTTGAGCCAACTATCACATGCCTGGCTATGTGTACCCAAAGTGAGTGGATGTATTTTAATGAACGTGCCGTGCACACTGAGTTGACAGGTTTGAGTATCAGACAGATATTTGATACAGCTTGCTTCACCTTACTGTGTTACCTTCTTTCCTCCCCCTCCCCTTATGACCGTCAGTAAACAGTTATGATGTATGGAGGCTTTAATCAGAGACTTAACAATTTTTGCTCATTGAGGTTCTTATATGAGAATAAATTTGTTAAATTGTTAAAAAAATATAGAAGTCCTATTTTTCCAGCCTTCTCTTTACTATATTGACATATGACTAATGAAACGCTGAGAACTCGGGCCCCGAACTATTGTCACAAATCTTTGCTCGATATGCCTCCACCAAGCTTTGTGCACGGACTCACCATACAACCTCCACGACAGGGTTCATTGAGGGTTGAGGTAAGACTGAATATTAACAAAGTCGACCCCATATAACTTTGACCTTTGACCTCTTGGCCGTGCCTAGTTAATCGGTTCATCGTCCCTTCATACTGTGTCACAGACACTAGATTGGTCGAAATCTTTGTAGGGGTTCAGAGATAGAGCGACCACACTGATATGACCAGGATCTTTGACCCCTTGACCTTGCTGACTATCTATCTATCTATCTATATACCTAGGCTGCTTCCCCCAAGGAAAGGGAGGTAGCCGAGACAGGACGACTCCCCCTCCATTTACTCATCCATTCAAACACATTCATTCGCATCTTAGCCCCAAAGGGGAGAACGGACAGATCCTCACTGCATCACACTGCACAAGGGTCAACTGCGCAATGCTGACATACAGTAATTTGTTCATCGCCCCTTCATACTGTATCACTGACAAAAGTTTGGTCAAAATCCATCGATAGGTTCAGAAGATGTCACGCCAACACCCATAATGATCTTGGCCTTGACCCCTTCACCTCGCTGACATCATCGTCCCTTCACACTTTATCAC
>NC_137024.1:14745231-14760231 GCF_032717465.1 Coenobita brevimanus | reverse complement strand
ATGACGGTACAATAGAGTCATGGTATCGTGGGGAGAAGCAGAGACGAAGGAGGTGAAGGAGAAGTGAGTAGAGTCAAGGTGGAATGGTAGGTGTAATGAAAGAAGTCATTGTACTAATTTAATACTGAAAGATAATGAAACGGAGAAATGTGTGTTTGTGTTGATCTGTATGTACTTTTTATGTACTGGTTGTGCACCTGTGTGAGGCTTGAGTTCATGGGTGTATTACATTTATGAATGTATGTTTTGTACATGTTCAGTATGTATTTATGTATTTATAACGAAGTATACATGCATTCATGTACGTTTGTCCCTGTGTGTATGTATTTTAATGGCTGTATCTATGTGTACTTTTGTTTTTTTGTTTCTAGGAGTGCATATTTTCTTATGTGTATGTGTATATAATTATGTGTACCTTAGTGATAGCGGGTGTGTGTGACGTGTGTGTGTGTGTGTGTGTGTGTGTGTGTGTGTGTGTGTGTGTGTGTGTGTGTGTGTGTGTGTGTGTGTGTGTGTGTGTGTGTGTGTGTGACGTGTGTGTGTGTGTGTGTGTGTGTGTGTTTGTGTGTGTGTGTGTGTGTGTGTGTGTGTGTGTGTGTGTGTGTGTGTGTAATGAGGGATGACACCAACTAACTATGTTCTTCATTTAAACTCTCAGGTTGCCTCGTCCTCCCCCATAAGTTACAACTCTGTCAGATCCTCAATTTACATCTTGGATTTTCTCTGCCTTTGTAGCGAAGGCAATATTGTATTTACGTTTATATAGAACTTAACCATATTAGTTCGTGTAAATCTTGGTCGCTAAATGTTTTTATTTTTAAACATCTCTGGTTTGTCTCTTTAATCTGATGTCTCAGCGTAGGACCACACCCCATGTCTTCTTGGATCTGCCGTTATCCCTTCAACATTCCTATCTGTAATTCTCCTCGCTAAATTAACCTCCTCATATCCGAACCATCTAAGTCCTTCCGTTTTTATCGCAAATATATCTGTCTGCCTATCTGTCTATCTACCTCTCTATCTGCATATATATATATATATATATATATATATATATATATATATATATATATATATATATATATATAAACTGAGTTTTTGATGCATTAAAAACAACAAGATTATTATTACCCCAGTCAGAGATATGAGCCAAGTCAGACATTAGGTTTGCCATAGCTTCATTCTTTGTTTGTTGAAGTAACTGCTGAAATGGACGTTGTGGGAACCGAATGGAAAGGTGAAGGGTGGAATAACCAGCGTAGGAGTGGATAGGGTTAGAGGTACAGCTTAGAAGGTCATTGACGAATAAAAGGATGAGAGTCGGTGATAGGACAGAGCCATGAGGAACACCACTGTTGATAGATCTAGGAGAACAATGGCCGTCTACAACAGCGGCTACAGAACGACCAGAAAGGAAGTTATAGATGCAGGCACAGGTAGAAGGATAGAAACCGTAAGAGGGCAGTGTGGAAATTAAAGATTTATGCCAGACTCGATCGAAAGCCTTTGAGATGTCAAGTGCAATGGCAAAGCTTTCGCCATAGTCCCGAAAGGAGGATGACCAGGAGTCTGAAAGGTAGGTGAGAAGATCGCCAGTGGAGCGTCCCTGACGGAACCTATACTGGCGATCAGAAAGAAGGCTGTGATAGGAAAGATGTTTTAAAATTTTTTTTGTTAAGAATAGACTCGAAAACTTTTGAGGCACAGGATGTTAAAGCAACTGGCCGATAGTTAGAGGGTTGGGAATGGTCACCTTCTTTGGGACTGGCTGAATGAGAGCAAACTTCCAGCAAAAAGGAAAGGTACAAGTAGACAGACAGACAGGCAAAAGAATTTACCTAGGCAGGGTGTAAGCATAGAAGCACAGTTCTTGAGGACAACAGGAGGGACTCCATCAGACCCATATGTCTTGTTAGTATTAAGGCCAGTGACGGCAGAAAATACATTAGCTGAAGAAATTTTAATGTCAGCCATAAGGAAGTCAGAGGGGCGAAGTGATGGAGGAACAGCACCAGAATCGTCTATTGGAGGAGAAAGTCTGAGCTAAGAGATCTGCTTTATCAGTAGAAGAAATAGCTACAGAGCCATCAGAATAAAAAAGAGGAGGGAAGGATGATGAAGCAAAGTTGTTGGAAAGGTTTTTGGCAAGGTGCCAGAAGGAGCGGGAAGAATTCGAGTTGGAGAGCTGAGAGTATTTAGTATGGATGAAATTATTTTCAGCAGAGCGAAGAAGAAATTCAGCACGATTCCAGGCAGAAACATAAGCAAGATGTGATTCAGGGATGGGTTGGTTCTGGAACCTTCTATAGGCCCTTTCCTTGTTGAGGACAGCATTAGAATAAGCGTGATTAAACCAAGGCTTTCTTGCATTAGTCAAAGGATATGAGTAGGGAATGTATGCTTCCATGCCTGAGAGAATAACCTCCGCAACGCGCAAGGCACACTCAGATGGCTCCCGGCCATGGAAGCAATAATCTTTCCAAGGAAAATCAAAGAAGTACGGCCTGAGGGCCTCCCAATCTGCAGCTGCAAAGTGCCACAGTCGACGTTTCTTTGGAGGGTTCAGAGGCCATACTGGAGCAATAGAACAGGTCAAGGTGATTAGGTTGTGATCGGAGGAGCTCAACGAAGAGGAAAGATTAACAGTGTAAGCAGAAGGATTAGTTGTAAGAAAAAGGTCAGGTATGTTGGAGCTCTCTCCAAGGCGGTCAGGGATACGGATAGGGTGCTGTACAAGCTGCTCTAGGTCATTAAGGATAGAAAAGATGTAAGCTTGTTCACCAGGTGGATCAGTGAACGGAGACAAGGAGAGTATGTTTTCCTCCCTCTTTGTTTGTGTGTTTGTCTGTCTGTTGGCCGCATATTCAAAAGCTAAGAGAGATTTGGACCAAATCTGGAGGATAGATAGCTCATGTCCCAGGGAACAATCGCTTAAGTTTTGGGACGGATCCGGTAGTATTACAGATTCTGGATCCTGAAAACAGTTTTTGCGGACCCTTATCAATGATGAGAAACCCTAACCCAATATGAAGAGTGGTTTGGAAATTGCCGGGACGTCTACCTTGTCGGAGAGATGCGCTCCACTGAGTGCCCCACCAGTTATTTCTCAAACATTGGCGTCACAGGATTATGTTTTTCATCAACAAATTACTTATAATCAATGTCAATGGTTTTCGTATTCTTCTCACAGTAGCTGCCCTTCCTTGATACGTCCCTATAAGCATCAAAAGACATAACTGTATCATATATGCACGGATATTTCCGAAAATCTGTAAGCTGCCCCATCCTTCCACTATGCTGTGGTCAACAGTCCTTTTTTTCACATTTTCTTATTCATCTCACTTTCTTCTCATTTCCCGTTCCCTATTCTCATCTCAACGTTTTTCCCCATCTCATTTATTTTCTCTTTTTATTATCATCATCTCTTTTCTTCTTTTAGTTTCCCATTCTTAGCCTACAATATTTCTAAATCCTCTACCCTATTCTCATCAGATTCTCCTTACATCCTACACCACTAACATAATTCCAACATAACCTGTTTATTTTCTCATCCCTGTTTTCCTGCAGCCCTCACCAACTCATTCTTCTCTTTAGAATAGCCTACTTTTATCGGCACTCCTGACTTGCTACCACCACCACACCCTATTCAAGTCTGTCTCTTTAATCCTTATCCTCTGGCCCGATGATCCTGTTTACCCCGTCTGTCCCACCTCCCACCTCTGTCCTTTCTGTGTAGGACATAAACATTGCAGTGTCCGTCGAGTAAACCTGAACCATTATATTCTGCCTATTGTGTAAAAGATGGCGATTGAATTAATACCCTGCATTGTTCCTACCATCTTCTTATTGAGAATTATTTCGGAGAGTTTGGTGGGAAAGGTAAACTTGTCCGTAGTAGGTTATTTTCGAAATGTTAGTATGTTGATTTTCTAGGTCTAAATCAAATAAGGCTTCAAATCCATACGAGGGTGTAGCATAAATACAGCCTGCAGACTACCGTATCATCGTTCGGCTAGTGCTGCACAACTTTTTTAAATTAATACTTTGTCACACGGGCTCGACCTTTCAGTATTTCCTACTGCAAACAGTTTTTCACAGATTACTTGTTATACTTAATAGGTTACCAGATATCGGACATTTTATTTCTTAGTTTACCTGTGAAATACGTACAGACTTGTTTATATCACACACCGTCACCCAGACGAAGTTACCACCAAGAGCAAAACTTGCTGACAAACTCTCCAAACGCAAGTCTTACGTGTGGCGTCATTTCAGATTCTTTACTGAAATGTTAGGTTTGGATTATTTCAGTTGAATAAGTTGGAACAGGTTAAGTTAGGTTTGGTTAGGATAGGTTAGGTTAGAATAGTATAGGTTATGATAGATAAGGTTTAGTAAGTTAGGACTGTGTTTGGGATTTGGCCTGATAGATATTTGGGAGCTCTGTAGGTTAGGTTCAGTGGCAATTGTAGGTGGATAAAATCATGGGGATCTGGGGGCGTAGCCCCATGCTACGATAAGTTAAAATAGGATAGGTTAGGTAAGGCTGCATAGTTAGGTTTCTTACGGTATTCATTTAAACGTTTGATGCACTGACGAGTCTCGTGGCCGAGATCGTAGGTAATCAATGTATTCAACCGGTAAACGGGCGCCTCCGGCCTGGCGAACTGGAGACTTCCTTAAATACACAAAATAGGTATCAATGTATATATTTTTTCTCAGCATTTTTTGTAGTCTAAAATAACCAGATAACTATCTGTGTTGCATACTGTAATAAAATTACATTACTGAAGATCGTGACGTTGGAAGAAGACAGTTGCAATCTCAGCGCCGGTATGGTAAAGTTTTACCTTTTTTTTTCACATCATTCATCCCTTTGGGACAGTAAAAGATTCCATTAACCCATTTTTAGCTTTCCCGATGAATGTAATTACTAATTACTGATATCAGGAGAAGACAGCAATGTTACACTTGAAATACTGATTTTTAACATTCGAAATGCACTTGCAAACTTTTAAAATGTTTGTTATCTTTTCTTTTGTGTGATACTATCTTTATTTATAGATTTTAGGAGACTGGTGTTACCCGTTTATGATCAAACTACTGCTACATGCACACAGCCCAGTCGTTGACTTCTACCATTCCCAAGTTATCTGTGTCTCATGCAGTGGTGATTCAGGCAACTTCGCCGTTTATTTCCAAGAGTGCTTTATCTGACAGACTTGTACACCATTCCACTTTTTATTAATGTCGTCAGAAAGGCAAGCACGTGGTATATCTTTAGGCTGTGGTTAGAGTACTGCCATCGCCGCTATATTCTAGGTGCCGTAATCCTAATCACTTTCTTTTTACAGTAGCTATAACTTAACCTAAATAACCTAACTTATTTCTAAAATAGCTGAAACACCAAACGTAACTGCTAAATTCTAGCGGTTTAAGCTGAACTGTAGCAGTATTAACCAAACCTAACATAAACTGACCTGACCTAACCCAACCTATTTCTAACCTACCTGAACCACCAAGTACAACAGCAAAATTGTAGCTGCCGTAATCCTAACCGTGGTCAGGATTACTGAAGTCGTCGCTAAATTTTAACTGCCGTAATCCTAATCATGGCCTTAAATTATAACATGTGCTTACCTTACTGAAGACAGTAATGAAAAGTGGAGTGGTGTCCAAGTCTGTTAGATAACCTCACCTGATCTAACCTAACCTATTTCTAACCTAACTGAACCACCAAACAAAACCGCTAAATTCAAGCTGCCGCAATCCTAATCACAGCTGGGCCCCATCTGAAGTATTAAAGTATCAAGTATTGAAACTATTTACTACCATTGGACTGATTCGGAGACGTTGTTTATCAGATTTTGCATATTATTTTCGCAACATATCACACGAGAGTGTAAACCTAAAACAAATGGCAGCAAACTTGAGCTCCTCCGCCGTACCAATCTCACGATTTCTCTCCCAGAGAGCACCTCCGCAGCATACCAATCCTTCCGTAGTCTCCTTCTGGGGAGAGGCTGCTCGGCTGGGGTTTAAAGGTACCAAACTGGGAAGGGCCTCTTCACTAAGATGCTTCGAGGGAAGGGGAAGAGGTTGTATAAAACGACCAACCTTTACCTTATCATCCTTCCCTCCTCTTTTCTGCTTTGATGGCTCTGTAACGATTTCTTTTACTGATAAAGCAGATCTCTTCACTCAGACTTTCTCCTCCAATTCCACCTTAGAAGATTCCGGTGCTGTTCCTCCATCACTTCCCCCCTCTGACTTCCTCATGGCTGACATTAAAATTTCTTCAGCTGGTGTATTTTCTGCCATCACTGGCCTCAATATTAACAAGGCATATGGGTCAGATGGGGTCACTCCGGTTGTCCTCAAGAACTGTGCTCCTGTGCTTACACCCTACCTAGCTAAACTCTTTCGCCTTTGTCTGTCAACTTGTACCTTTCCTTCTTTCTGGAAGTTTGCTCTCATTCAGCCAGTCCCCAAGAAGGGTGACCATTCCCAACCCTCCAACTATCTCCCAACTGCTTTAACATCTTGTGTCTCAAAAGTTTTCAGGTCGAGTCTTAACAGAAAAATGTTAAAGCATCTTTACTATCACAACCTTCTTTCTTATCCCCAGTATGGGTTCTGTCAGGGACACTCCACTGGCCACGTTCTCGCCTACCTTTCAGACTCCTGGTCATCCTCCTATCGGAACTTTGGCGAAAGCTTTGCCATTGCACTTGACATCTCAAAGGCTTTTGATCGAGTCTGGCATAAATCTTTAATTTCCAAACTGCCTTCTTACGGTTTCTATCCTTCCGTCTGTGCCTTCATCTCTAGCTTCCTTTCTGGTCATTCGATAGCTGTTGTAGGTGGCCACCATTCTCCTAGATCTGTCAATAGTGGTGTTCCTCAGGGCTCTGTCCTTTCACCAACTCTCTTACTTTTTATTAATCAGTGACCTATGCTGTACATCTAATCCTATCCACTCATACGCTGATGATTCCACCCTTCACCTTTTCATTCGGTTCCTGCAACGTCCATATAAGCAGTTACTTCATCAAACAAGGTTTGAGGCTATGGCACACCTAATGTCTGACTTGGCTCGTATCACTGACTGGGGTAAAAGTAATCTTGTTATTTTTAATGCTCAAAGACTCAGTTCTTACACCAGTCAACCCGACAAAATCTTCCACAGGAGTATCCACTAATGTTAATATCCAGCTCAGTCCTGCATCATCCTTAACATTGCTTGGGGTTTAATTCTCCCGGGACTTATCTTGGAAGATCATACTGCATCTCATGTAAAATCTGCTTCCAAGAGGTTGGGTGTCCTAAGCCGACTCCGTACCTTCTTTACCCCTGCAGTTGTTGACTTTATACACGGGTTTTATTGCTTTGTGTGGAGTACAATTGTCATGCGTGGGGAGGCTTCCCACATACAGCTCTTCTCAGAAGGGTGGAGTCAAAAGCTTTCGTCTCATTAACTCCCTTAAACCTCTGTCTCTTTGCCATACTGTTGCATCTTTCTCTCTTTCCTATGGCTTTTTCAATGGTCACTGCTTCTCTAAACTATCTGCTTGCATCCCTCCACCTCAACGACGGGCACATAGTACCCGTCTGGCAACAAACTCTCATCCCTTTCCTGTCCAGCTCTCTAATGCAAGAGTTAACTGTTACTTCCAGTCCTTCATTTATGCAACAGGTCAACTCAGGAACTATCTCCCTCTGTCTTTATTTCCTACTTCCTCTGATCTCCAGTCATTCAAACGCAGTGTGTCCAGGCATCTAGAAATGAATGGATCTTGGATTTGGCTCTCTTTTTGTATTGTTTTTGCGTTTTTCTTGGAAGGAATGGTTTACGGGCTCCTGGCCTTTGGTCCATTATTCCCTGCATTAAATAAAAAGTTGATATTTTTACTCTACAGGCAAACACAACAAAAGGGGCATTAAACAAAAGTTAACTCCCGCTTCCCATATCCACGCATTCCTCATCGTTTTGCTTTCACCACTCGATCCACACACACTACTTCCTCATCCACTCGCTTCACCTCCTTTCTCACTAATCCCTCACCCACTCCACATTTCTCACTACTCCCCCATCCACTCCCTTCTCCATCTTCTTTCTCACTAGCCACTCATCCACTCCTGTTTCCACCTTCTTTCTCACTAACCCCATCATTCACTCCCTTCTCCACCTTTCTCACTATTCCCTCCATCACTCCTATCTCCACCCTTCTCACTACTCTTTCATCCACTCCTTTCACCTTTCTCACTACTCTTTCATCCACTCCTTTCACCTTTCTCACTACTCTTTCATCCACTCCTTTCACCTTTGCACTACTCCCTCATCCACTCTTTTTTTCCAGTTTTCTTTTCTGACCCCAACTCCCTACCCACTTATTGGCTCCCACCGTCATTCCCTGCCCACTCTCCTGATCCTACCACACTCCCCTAGCACTAGTAGCTGCAGTAAGGGCGGTAACCTCGGCTATTTTCATGATTTACCGTCCGGCACCCTAACCATGACCGCACCCAGCCTCCACTACACTCTCACGCCGCTGCCGTATTATCACATTTTGTTAACCCACCCGCACCATGACATGGTTGCACAAAGATGATTATAATCGTCTTGCTACAACAGAGAACATAAGTCGTCATGTAGTTACTGGAGACTGTTTAACCCTTTTTATTTTTCTTCTGTCAAAGTTAAGACGAATTAATTCACCGTCTGCCTCCTCCTTTTCATCGTACTTTTCTCTTCCTTTTATTTTTTTCTCCCACTCTTTCCTCGTCCATATTTTTTCTTTAACTCATTCTCCCTTTCCCGTTTCAGTCCCTCATTTCTTTTTTCTCTCCTACTTCTTCTTCCTTTCCCATTTCAGTCCTCCTTCTTCCTTTCCCTTTTCTCTCCTACACCTTCTTTCTCCTTTTCACTCGTGCTACTTCTTCCCGTCTTACCTCGTCACTTTCAGCCCTTTTCTATTTCTTCCTCTCCTTGCTCCTGACACACACACACACACACACACACACACACACTCTGTCTGTCTGTCTGTCTGTCTCTCTCTCTCTCTCTCTCTCTCTCTCTCTCTCGTGAAAAATTATCTACGCTAGCTAAAAATGACACCAGAAAACTAGCACTTATGTAGTCCCCTTTCCAAAGAAATTAACTGTAATTTATTATGTTAAAATATGTCCAGTGTGTTGTGTCCTTATATATAAGAATATATATAAAAAAGTTTTTGCCTATTTTTCTTGTATTTGTCTTATAGCTCATCAGATTGGTTTTCTGGACACGATAAATAAAGGATCCCAGAATAAATCAGTTGGCTTCAATATAAAAACATTGGTAAGAGTGAGTATGTTTAGTCCTTAAATCCAGCATCAGCTCCACCTTCTGCCTCCCCGACGTAATCATTCTCGGTGTTGTGAGGAACAGAGCGCATAAATTCATGGCCGGAAATGCATTATATTGTAATGTTGCGAGGAAGTTGCTGTTGAGAATTTGGTTTAACTTTACAATGGATTTTTTTTTTTTTTTTTTTTAGCCCAATATAGCCAAGACGTCTGACGGTCGTAAAAATAAAGGATAAAAGACGTCATAATGGTGTAAGCACTGTAAGAGGATATGATGATTTTTCTAAGCCCTTCCACACGAAAGGCCTTTCTTAATCTGAATAAAATCGTCCAGTTGTAACAAGGAAAAAAGAATATAACACTTCATGGCATTAAAGGGTTTAATGGATACTGTCTGTAATATCTTCTCAGTGAGGTATCTCCTAAGCTGAGTAATATCGTGGGGCGGTGACAAGATATGTATGGACGAAAAGACGAAAGTACACAGTTACAAAAAGGAGAGTTGTGTAAGGTACAGAGGAGTGGTGGTTAAGACTGAGAGAGGAGGATTGGTGGTGACAGGGAGTTGTGGTGATAGAAAGCTATGCTGACGTACAGGGAGGGAGAAAGAAAGATTATATGAAGGAGCGTTAATGGGAGAAAATACCAAAAAACAAAGTGGAAGAACTATTTGTAGGAGTATACGGTAGAAGGGAGGGAGAGCCGTGAACAAGGTTGAAAGATTTACCTAAGTGGAAGAGTACATGCAGAAGGAAAGTCATCTCCATGTTTCTCAATTTTACCAGCTTTCCTCTTGTCATCTTCCTTGTTAATCGTTCTTCCCTTCCTCGTCCCTTTCCCCTCCACCTCCCCTACCACCATTTTTTTAAAACCATTTTTTACCCTTGCATCTGATGTCTTTCCCTTTCTTTCTCTCACTTCTCATCATTTCTTTTCAAATTCCCACTCTGTCTCGTCCCCTCTACTGTCTCCCTCACCACCCAATCCCCTCGTTCCTCTGGCAGTCTCTACATCAATTCCCTGTCCTTTTGGTCAAACCGTGATCTCTAACATACACACACACACACACACACACACACACACACACACACACACACACACACACACACACACACACACACACACACACACACACACACACACACACACACACACACACACACACACACACACACACACACACACACACACACACACACACACACACACACACACACACACACACACACACACACACACACACACACACTTCTCTTTACCAAACTCCACCTGCTGCCTCTCTCTTCTTTCTTGTTTTTCAGTGTCTTTCCAGCTTCCTCTCACTCCTTGTTCCTCTCATTCCTTGTACTGAGTTTGTATTTCCTTGTTTCTTCTTCTTCATCCGGTTCTCATTCCATTTCGTCCCTTATCTTGGTTGTTCATTTGTTTCCTCTCCCTCTTTCTTCGCCATCTCGTTGGCTTTCCATTGTTTCATGTTTCTTGGTTGTTTTCTCTTTTCCTCTGTTCGTCCCGTTTTCATACCTTTCCCCTTTCCTTTTCGTAGTTGATTTCTGTGTTCCTTCCCTCTTTTCTTTTTGATTTGTCTTCTTCCTGTCTTTCTTCTTTCTCGCGTTCGTGTATAATTTGTACATTTCATTTTTAATTTGTCTTGCTTTTATACTTCGATCTTCATATCGATTCTTCTTTTTCATTGCTTTCTCATTACCTTCTTAGTTCCTTCTCAAGTGTTGTTCCTTTGTTCTTTCCTTTCTACAGTATATATTCGTTTTATCTTATTCTTATCGTTCTTTCTTCTTTCATTTCTTTTGTTTTGAAGTTGTTATATACTGTACTTCCTTTCTAGCGTCTTCTTTGCTTTTTTTCTCATTTTTTTCCTTTTACGCGTTTCCCCTTCCTCTCATTTCTTGTTTTCCTCTTCCTTCCTTCGCTTCATTATCCTTGCATTTCATCTTCTTGTCCAGTTCCCCTTCCTTTCCCCCTTCCTCTATTCCTTTGTGCACCTCAGTTTTCGTCTCAGCCATTCTTCCTTGAGTTTATTCCTTTTTCCATACTTTTTCTCCTTACTTATTCTTCCTTTTAGCAGCTGACTTACTTCGCTTTTTCCTCCTTTCCCCAAACACCTCGGTGGCTTGATGGTAGAAGTCTTGGCCTGGAGTTGATCGTGCTTTAATGCGCGACAGTTCGCATCCTATAGTTTTTTTTTTTTTTTTTTTTTTTTTTTAGGTAAAGGCTGCCATGGACGTAAATGCGATCTGTTACTGCATACATGATCTAAATTATCGCAGCCGAACTTCAGATCAGAAACGGATAAAATGGGATTGACTTTGCTGTACCGATATGCACATTTCTGTTGACCTTTCTTCCTTCCGACTTCCTACTCTTCCTTCCTTCCTTCTGACTTCCTACTCTTCCTTTCTTCCTTCCGACTTCCTACGCTTCCTTCATTCCTTCCTTCCTCCATACTGTGTCCTTCCTTTCTTTTATTCCATGTCCCCTTTCCTCCTCTTTTCCTCCTTCCCCCTTCCTTTCCTCCATCTTTTTCTACTTCCTTCCATATCTCTTTTCTCCCCTCCCTTCCTTCTTCCTCCTTTCCATCCTCACATCATCTCTTTTCCTTCCTTCCTCGTTCCCTTTCTTTTTATCTTCCTCCCTTCCTTCACCCCTTTCTCCATCTCCTTTCCTTTCTTCCTTCCTTTTCTACCTCTTTGCATTTTCCATTCCTCCCTTTCTTCCTCCTTTCCATCCTCACACCATCTTTTACTTCCATCCCTCACTCCTTCTCTCCCTACCTCTTTCTCCTCCTCCCTTCTTCCTTCCTTTCTCATTTGCCCCCAATCTTTACCTTGCCTCCTTTTTTGCCTCCCTCTGATGGCCCCTTCCATCCTCCTTCTCTAGTTCCCTTCTTTTCTTTCTTCCTTTCTTCTTCGTGACCTCTCCTTCTTCCCCTTTTCCCATCCCTTTCCATTACTCCCATTCTTCTTTCCTTTCTCTTTGTCTCCCTTTTTTTCTCCTTTCTCTCTGACCTCTCCTCCTCCCATTTGCGTTTCCGTTATCTTCATATTTCCATTGCTACTGTATGTCTTTACCACCTCATCCCTCCTCCTACCCTTTTTCCTTCCCATCCTTCTCCCCGTCCTTCTTCCCTTCCTCCTCCCACCAGCAGTCATGTGACACTGACGTGAAAATCTACAATCAAATTACATAAAACGTCCTACTAGGGGTTATTCATATTTGATTTTTGCTGCCATCGATATTAATAATCAGGGATAAAGTATTAACGTAACATGCGAAAAAAAATAGCTGGTAAGGAAGAGGTACCCCAAAGGCCAACCAATACGCATTTACCGTAATGTGTCTTGTTTTGTGTGGTTGGTGGTGGTGAGCTTACAAATACCTTCTTTTCTGGGATGTTGTGCTCTCTCCCTTGCTTTGCCTTGTCTGTAACCTTACCGTAACTGCGCCATCTTGAGTGTAACTGCGCCGTCCACCTTGACTTTTTATTGCTCCATAACCACTGCAACTGCAAGTTGGAAAATCTTGTTTCAGCTGTGGCCTTCTGGGTGGAGGTAGGAGGGTTGGATTTAGAAGTGTTATTCAGCTGTAAAGGCAGAGGGAGTTTGGGCGCGTCCACACGTGTACTTGAACAATTGCTGGCAACATGTAAGCATCACAATAACGAACAAGCTGCAAACATGTTGAATTGGAACAGCAGTCTCCCGATCATGTTGGCAACATCACTATGATGTCTCAGCTGGCTGGTATGGACACACTTATCCCATCGCCACTGCTGCCAGTGTTCGATGCTGCAGTGAAACAAGTTTGCATACATCTGTCCAAATACTGCTGCAAATATGTTCCCGAACATGTTGCCAGCTGTGTTTGCCAACATATGTTCGAGGGCACGTGTGGACGCGATCTTAAGACTTAAGTATTGCAGCTCACTGTGGCTGGCAGAGAGATGTACGAGTAAAATAACCCAGTCACTGCGACGGTTGAACTCCAAGAATGATGCATAACTGAGAGACAGCGCTTTATGTGTAGAGTTTACACGTAGCCACAAAATAATATACTGAAAGACAACTGACTCTGATCACAATATACGCATATACTAAGTAATATAATATATCGTAATTGTAGATATATCGTAGAATCGTCGCTTGGAGCTATTGTAACAGTATATTGATTTGTAGGGATTTTTACGAAAGGAGACATACATGTTGTAGATGGCAGGAGGAAGATAAAGATGTAGTCCTAGGCTTTGACTGATGTTTATTTTTCTTCAGAGGGAAGGACTTCAAGAGTAATACTGAGTAGCCTACTATTGAGTGAGTCTCACAATAGCTTAATGAGGTGAGAGCTACTGCTAACCCGCGCGTTTCTCTCCTCGCCGTTTCTGTTCTCTCCTAACTCCTCCCTGCCCCCGCCTCTCCCATTTCTCCCACTGTATATGAATGATTGTGTTACGTGTAAGGACACGGGCTTTGGAGACCTTCCCAGCCTGGGGATTTTCCGATCAGGCGTCACACCTTGCTGTGTCGTGACATTCCCTCACTGAGAATGTGCAGACGCCACTTCCTCTAGCCTTAGGCACTTGACTTTCATCGCATCGCTATATTACATGCATATGTTACTAGTTATTATGTATTGTGTTATGATATTTTAGAGTCCTGACAGAAATAAACATGATCTACCGTACAGATAAAGGCAAGTGAATGTGAACAGAGGTTTTCCCCCTGTGTTGAGCAATACAGAGTGGAAGTGTTGTCTCGGTGAGTGACCACCACGTTTCAAAACAGAGCATAAAGTGGTAAATCGCGCAATCTATATACCAGTATAAAAGAGCCGGGGTTGTTTGTTTGCTTGCTCCTTCAGTCACGCTCAAACCAAGGGCCAGAGACCCCCAGACCCTCATATATTCTGAATCAGGGTGACGCAAGGATGGTTTTTAGGGATGTCAATATTCAGATGTGTGTCATTTTAGGTCATGGGTAGAGTGTTCTCTTTTTGGTCCGGGCAACGCCGGGTACCCATGCAGCCCAAATTTTGGGATGGAGACTCACTTGACCTTCAGTTCGGACATGGCTATGTGAGGTAGTTTACCTCCGAGGTCATTTGAGGTCACCGGTAATACACGGTCGAACGACTGGGACCCAACAGCCCAATTTTTGGCATGGAGAATCACATGACCTCCGGTTTCGGACACGGAGAAAGCTGTGTGAGATTGACCTCCGGGGTCATTCGAGGTCACGGTGTCGGAGGTCATTCGAGGTCATAGGTAATACACGCTAGAACGACTGGAGACAACAGCCCAATTTTTGACATGGAGACTCACATTACCTCCCAGTTCGGACATAGGGTATGTGAGGGTGACCTTCGAGGTCATTTGAGGTCACCGGTCGGAGATCATTTGAGGTCACCAGTAATAGTAAACAAGTGCGCACAAAAACTGTTCTTTAGTCTGCAAAAGCTGAAATAGAAAGTTCCTGGACCTCTAAATATGTCCTTCTAGAGTAGAAAAGATTGAACTACAACAAATAGGATTAGAGTGTTCACCTTTTTGGCCCAGCAACGCCAGAGTACCCCTGCTAGTATGTAATAATATAAAGCCTCATGAAATAAATTCACATAAAGAGCTATATTAGTGTTGATTAA
>NC_137024.1:14729836-14745131 GCF_032717465.1 Coenobita brevimanus | reverse complement strand
GACAAATTATCAACACTACGGGGTACTGCCTCATCTGGTGAGTGGTCGAAATTAGTAGAAAAGTGTCAGCTAGAGGATAACATCATCATCAATCATTATCCTCTAAATCACCAGTAACTTTAGACTTAGCCCTAGTGACAGCACTTTATACAGGAACACATCAGGGACATCACAATCCTGGGACGCAGCCACTGGCTCACTAGACAACTGAGGAGCTGGACACACTTGACTTCCACCAATATCATTTCCAAGTAAAGAGAGTTACACCTGACATTAGGAGTGTCTCAAACCAACCCAACCATAACGGAACCGATTAAAAAAACCAGACTCTAAAATTCACTCTACATAGAGGGACAGAGAAGTAATTATTCCCTAGCAGCTTGTAAGATTATAGTTTCATCAGAGGAATTAACATTAGAGCCTAGAACACTGGTCAGCATAAGGGATTGGCAAGCACCTGTATCACGATATATGTTAACTGATTTCCTGTCATTACTGTCCAGAGGACTGAGAAAACCATCAGACAGGAAATTAGCACATGAACTCTTGAAAGTGTCACCCACGTTGCTGTTCAAAAGGGGAGCTCCATCATTAGAATTTAAGTTACCCCTTAAAGCAGGTTCAGATGCTCAATTCAAGAATTCTGGGAACTCTCAATTGTGGACGCTAGACCAATTGACTGAATATTTAAAGACTCCTTTTTGTTCACATCACGCTGTCTCCTGAAACATTTCTCCGTAGTATGACCCAAGCTTACTACAATAAGTACATTTACTTTTCTGAAATCTAGAGGTGAAGCTGGTATTTGCTTCCTGAGAAACATCATCTTTATTCTCTTTCCTGTTACTTGTACTCTAATTAGAGGCAACATTATTAACACTCTCAGCTTTCCCTTTTTCTCTAGAATATCTCTTGTGAGTGAGAACATATTCATCAGCTAAAACTGCAGCATCAGACAAATTATCTATTCTTTTCTCATCAAGATATGAGGCTTACATCTTTACTAATACACCTCTTGAAGTTCTCCAGCAAAATCATCTGCTTAAATTTACCAAAATCAGAATCCACATTCTTAGAATTTAACCACTGCTCTAACAGATCTTCTTTGATTTTTGCATACTCAACATAGGATTGCTTATCTTGCTTGTAAGTTGTCCTACATTTTACTCTATAAGCTTCAGGAACAAGCTCATAGGCCTTATAGAATCAAGCTCTTAACCACATCATAATTATCACATTGATCCTGAGGCAAAGATGCATAAGTTTTTTGAGCTTTACCGGTGAGAACAGTTTGAAGGAGTACTGGCCAATACTGTTTGGGCCAATTAAAACCTGTAGCTACCCTCTCAAACAACTGAAAATACTTTGTTAAATCAGATTCATTAAAAGGAGGGACAAGTTTAACATTTTTAGCCACATCAAAATCATCAGAGCTAGATGATCCAGTTCCACCTTGTTTCATGCGATACTCATGGTCTGCCAGAATCCTAGCAGGATTCCAACTCGTGCGTGAAACTCAGCCTCCTTAATTTAAGCCTCCTTAGCCTGAGACTCAGCCTCCTTAGCACGTGCTTGAGAATTCATCTTCTTTCACACGAGCCTCCTGCAGGGCTAGCTGTAACTTAGCTAATTCAATCTGCGTTTGCTCATTTGGAGGAGTTACATTAAACAAGCTTTCATTAATCATCTCAACAATTTGATCTTTAGAATGATGAGAAGCGAACAGCAATTCCCAATTGTTGAGCAACAAGCTTAAGTTCATTCTTTGTTCTGTTTTCTACATCACACACTGTTTGCACATTTGACAAAAAATCTTTGGCTTCATCAAGCGTATTGATAGTAGACATCATGAATAAGTAACAGTCACAAAATATCAAGCAATTTCCATATGATAATATCCTGAATATCCTGATATGAGGTCGCCAAATTTATATTCTGGAACAGAGAAAGATAATGTACACTTTAAGTGAGAATACTAAAAATCACTACTGTCCCGTAAAGTTCCAGGTTCAAAACAAAAGAGTTAGGTAAAATTACAAGTTAAAGTTTAATGCTCAAACTAACAACGAAACATTCAGGACTCATAAGGATAATGTAATGGCAAAAAACAGGTGAAATATATGGTTAACTGCACAAAGCCTCTATTAACACAAGAATTTAGCAAAAGTAAATTTACCCTAAATCAGCCCTGATAAAATGAAAATACACTGTGTAATCCTCCAGTTAATGCAAGATAAATTATTACAGATACAAACTATTATCAAAAATGACTGACAATAAGAACTTTACATGAATTACAAAAAACGTTACTAGGCCTAAGAATCAACCATTATGCTGCACAGTACAAGAAAAAATGCAACAACAGTTATACTCAAATTACACACAGCTGCTAGATGGTTGGAGACTTCCTGAGAAACTCATAATAATAATAACTGTACAGGGAGGACAGAGATGTGAAGACAAAATGAGGAGTAGATCTAAGTGGCAATGATGCAGAGACTGAGCTCATGTTATATAGGGGCCAGCAGAGCTTGATACAACTTGTAAGAAGGACGCGCAAATGAAGCCATGGGGACAAAGAGTTGACAATCCCGCTCTGAACAACAGAAAGGACTGACTTACTCTACTCTAACGGTAGAAGGGGGGGACTGAGGGCAGGAACACGCTCGTGATCAAACAGGCAGCACACTGTCTTGCGTTAAAATTACACAAAGGATGATGAAATCATAGGCTATGTAACACCTCCCCACAAAGAAAAAGAAATTTACAAAGAGAGAATTTCTTATTACTCTAAAATACAATCTCTGTCTAAAAAGTCTAGATAAGCAATCTGCAATAACATTTTCTTTCCCCTTGACATGTTGTATGTCCTAATGAATACTCCTGAAGAAGTAGACTCCATCTTGTCAATCTCTGATTTTTATCTTTAAACTTACTAAGGAATTTCAGTGGGTTATGATCAGTATAGTAATGACTATGGGGTCAAAACCAGAACACAAATAAAATGAAAAATGCTGTAAACCCAAAATCAAGGCCAAAAGCTCTTTCTCAGTAGTTGAGTAGTTCTTTTGAGGTGGAGTGAACTTCTTACTGTTAATAACATACAGGATGTTCAATACCCTGATCATCCTCATGCAGCAAAACAGCCCCAGCTCCTGTATCACTTGCGTCAACAGACATCTTAAAGGAAACTTAGCAAAATTTGGAGTAGCGAGCACTGAGCTGACTTAATAGGATAGCTTCCAAGTTTGTTGAAAGAGGATTCACAGTTATCGGTCCAGACAAATTTAACTCCCTTTTTCAGTAAAGGTCTGTAAAGTGGTGATACAAGAATTGAAAAGTTAAGAGCAAATCTCCTGTAATAACCTACCATTCCCAAAAATCTTTGTAGCTCTTTCCTACTTTTAGGTCTGGGAAGAGATCACTTATAACCTAGAACCTTCCAGCTGCTGGTGGTGCAACATGTCCATCACCAATTACACATTCCCAAAGGTACTGAACTTTAGCTTGACCAAACTCACACTTTGATAAATTAGCTACAAGATTAGCTACCTGAACTAAACGGTCAAGAAATTTACTGACATGGCATAGGTGATCTTTCAGTTGTCACTGAAGATTAATACATCATCAATATAAACAACACACCCTGCCAAACCCTCTGTTACAACATTCTACTTGAGCTTCTGAAATGTGGCTGGTGCATTCTTCATACCATATGGCATTACAGAACATGCAAAAGTGCTTTCCTAGTGTTACAAAACATGAGATCTCCCTAGCACGTTCAGTCATGTAGGTACTTGCCAGTATCCCTTTAACAAATCAAACTTACTTATGTACCTAGCCTTTCCGATCTTGTCTATGCAATCTTCCACATGAGGGAGAGGATAAGTGTCTGTTTTGGTCATCTGATTAACACGTCTGTAGTCGATGCAAAGCCGCTGTGACCCACTGGCTTAGGGACCAGAGTGACAGGAGAACTCCACTCACTCTGACAGAGGCTCAATCATCTTGAGGTCAAGAGGTAGCCAAGCTCCTTCTCGATGAGAGGAACTTTCACTGGGTTCACATGGTAAGGAGGCAGTTTAATTGGCTTTGCGTCTCCAACATCGACATCATGCATCAACACAATAGGTCTTCCTGGAGTGGCACGGAACACTTCATGAGGTACTCCTGCAGTAATGCCAAAAAACTCCTGCCTTTACTCGGGAGGTAGATGTGAAAGTTTAGTCTTGAGATGATTCTTGTTATAAGGATTCTTCCCCTATCTATGACTCATGCTCATACTGCATGGAGAGAGCTTCACTTGCAGACTCGGGTGGAACAGCTACAGTGCAGACTGACTTTGATTATTTTCTTGTCCCGCCTGTGATATAACTTTAGCATGTTGATGTGACATAGTTGCTTGCACCTTTCTACGATCTGGTGTGGCGATGATATAGTTGACATCACTGTGTTTCTTCTCCACGAAATAAGGACCACTAAACTTGGCTTGAAGAGGTTGCCCATGAACCGGTAGCAGAATCAAAAACTCTGATTCTGGCTGAAAGTGGCGTAACCTGGACTTCTTATCATACCTAGATGTCTCTCTCTATCTTCTCCCTGAGCAGCTCCTAAATTCTCTCTCGCCAGTTGTAAAGCAGTGGACAGCCGTTCTTTGAACTTCATTACATACTCCAGCAGGTTGACGTCATCTTCCTCCGACAGCCAGCATTCCTTGAAGTAACTTAAGGGGTCCTCTTACTTCATGGCCAAACAGTAGTTCAAAAGGTGAAAAGCCCAGTGATTCATTTGCAGATTCTCTTGCTTGGCAAACAGCTAAGGAATGGAAGACCTTTATCCCAGTCTTTCTGATGTTCCAAACAGTATTTCTTGAGCATCGATTTGGGTGTTTGATGATATCTCTCCAACGCTCCTTGGGTCTGGGGATGGTAAGCTGAAGGACGTGATCTGGGTGATGCCCAACTCGTTCAGAGACTGCTTGAAAACATTTGACATGAGATTACTTCCCCGGTCTGACTGTACCTCCTTGGGCAAACCAAACTTTTGTGAAGAACCCTAGCACATTTCCTTAACCACGTTCTTTAACGCTGAGATATTTCTAAAGTGGAATGGCTTCAGGATAACGAGTAGCCATATCAATCAGGGTCAACACATAAGAAAATCCCTGAAGAAGTCTTAGGAAGAGGGCCCACAATATCCAACAACACATGGGTGAAAAGGTGCCTCAAAAGTGAGGAATGGGAACTGGAGGTGCAACCTTTTCGGTCTGATTACATTCTCTCCTCCACAACTTGACAGGTGTGACAAGATCTCTTACAATACCAGGAAACATCCCTGAAGAAGATACCTGGGCCAGTAAGAAGTGTTTCAAAATGCGTGCCACAGTCTTCCTCACCTCCAAGGTGTCCTGCCAAACTGGAATCATGAGCCACTCTAATGATATCCTGCCTACAAACACGAGGGATGACAACTTTGAGTGTACAACCTCCCCATTCACAGTCGGCTGATGCTGTTGGGGGTCTCCACTTCCTCCATAAGTACTCCTGACTTTACATAATAACAAGTAGAAGCACCGGCTGACTCTTCTTCACTGTAAGCAGAGTTAGCTAGACCTTTCAACTCAGGGTCAGCAACCTGCAACTCAACCAACTCTTGACAGAGACAAATTATCAACACTACGGGAGTACCTGCCTCATCTGGTGAGTGGTCCAAATTAGCAAGAAAAGTGTCAGCTAGGATAACATCATCATCATCATTATCCTCTAAATCACCAGTAACTTTAGACTTAGCCCTAGTGACAGCACATGCAGGGAACACATCAGGGACATCACAATCCTGGGATGCAGCCACTGGCTCACTAGACAACTGAGGAGCTGGACACACTTGGCTTCCACCAATATTAACTCATTTCCAAGTAAGAAAGTTACACCCTGACATTGGGAGTGTCTCAACTAACCCAACCATAACGGAATGATTAAAAAAACCAGACTCCTAAATTCACTCTACATAGAGGGACAGAGAAGTAATTATTCCCTACACCTTGTAAGATTACAGTTTCATCAGGAGGAATTAACATTAGAGCCTAGAACACTGGTCAGCATAAGGGATTGGCAAGCACCTGTATCACGATATATTTTAACTGATTTCCTGTCATTACTGTCCAGAGGACTGAGAAAACCATCAGACAGGAAAGTAGCACATGAACTCTTGAGAGTGTCACCCTTAACGTTACGGTTCCAAAAGGGGAGCTCCATCATGAGAATTTAAGTTACCCCTTAAAAAGCAGGTTCAGTTAACTCAGTTAAAGAATTCTGGGAACTCTCAAGGGGTGGACACTAGACCAATTGACTGAATATTTAAAGACTCCTTTTTGTTCACATCACGCTGTCTCCTGAAACATTTCTCCGTGTAATATTATGACCAAGCTTACTACAATAAAAGTACATTTACTTTTTCTGAAATCTAGAGGTGAAGCTGGTATTTACTTCCTGAGAAACATCATCTTTATTCCCTTTCCTGTTACCTGTACTCTGAGTAGAGGCAACGTACTTACTCTCAGCTTTCCCTTTTTCTCTAGAATATCTCTTGTGAGTGAGAACATATTCATCAGCTGAAACTGCAGCATCAGACAAATTATCTATTCTTTTCTCATCAAGATATAGGCTTACATCTTTACTAATACACCTCTTGAAGTTCTCCAGCAAAATCATCTGCTTAAATTTACCAAAATCAGAATCCACATTCTTAGAATTTAACCACTGCTCTAACAGATCTTCTTTGATTTTTGCATACTCAACATAGGATTGCTTATCTTGCTTGTAAGTTGTCCTAAATTTTACTCTATAAGCTTCAGGAACAAGCTCATAGGCCTTAAGAATCAAGCTCTTAACCACATCATAATTATCACATTGATCCTGAGGCAAAGATGCATAAGTTACTTGAGCTTTACCGGTGAGAACAGTTTGAAGGAGTACTGGCCAATATTTTTGGGCCAATTAAAACCTGTAGCTACCCTCTCAAACAACTGAAAATACTTTGTAAAATCAGATTCATTAAAAGGAGGGACAAGTTTAACATTTTTAGCCACATCAAAATCATCAGAGCTAGATGATCCAGTTCCACCTTGTTTCATGCGATACTCATGGTCTGCCTGAATCCTAGCAAGTTCAACTCGTGCGTGAAACTCAGCCTCCTTAACACAAGCCTCCTTAGCCTGAGACTCAGCCTCCTTAGCACGTGCTTGAAATTCAGCTTCTTTCACACGAGCCTCCTGCAGGGCTAGCTGTAACTTAGCTAATTCAATCTGCGTTTGCTCATTTGGAGGAGTTACATTAAACAAGCTTTCATTAATCATCTCAACAATTTGATCTTTAGAATGATGAGAGTGAACAGCAATTCCCAAATGTTGAGCAACAAGCTTAAGTTCATTCTTTGTTCTGTTTTCTACATCACACACTGTTTGCACATTTGACAAAAAATCTTTGGCTTCACCAAGTGTAGTGATAGTAGACATCATGAATAAGTAACAGTCACAATATATCAAGCAATATCCTTATGATAATATCCTGAATATCCTGATATGAGGTCGCCAAATTTATGTTACGGAACAGAGAAAGATAATGTACACTTTAAGTGAGAATACTAAAAATCACTACTGTCCCGTAAAGTTCCAGGTTCAAAACAAAAGTTAGGTAAAATTACAAGTTAAAGTTTAATGCTCAAACTAACAACGAAACATTCAGGACTGATAAGGATAATGTAATGGCAAAAAACAGGTTAAATATATGGTTAACTGCAAAAGCCTCTATTAACACGAATTTAGCAAAAGTAAATTTACCTAAATCAGCCCTGATAAAATGAAAATACACTGGGTAATGCTCAGTTAATGCAAGATAAATTATTACAGATACAAACTATTATTAAAAATGACTGACAATGAGAACTTTACATGAATTACAAAAAACGTTACTAGGCCTAAGAATCAACCTTATGCTACACAGTACAAGAAAAAATGCAACAACAGTTATACTCAAATTACACACAGCTGCTAGATGGTTGGAGACTTCCTGAGAAACTCATAATAATAATAACTGTACAGGGGAGGACAGAGATGTGAACAAAATGAGGAGTAGATCTAAGTGGCAATGATGCAGAGACTGAGCTCATTATATAGGGGCCAGCAGAGCTTGATACAACTTGTAAGAAGGACGCGCAAATGAAGTCATGGGGACAAAGAGTTGACAATCCCGCTCTGAACAACAGAAAGGACGACTTACTCTACTCTAACGGTAGAAGGGGGGGACTGAGGCAGAACACGCTCGTGATCAAACAGGCAGCACACTGTCCGTTAAAATTACACAAAGGATGATGAAATCATAGGCTATGTAACACCTCCCCACAAAGAAAAAGAAATTTACAAAGGAAATTTCTTATTACTCTAAAACAATCTGTCTAAAGTCTAGATAAGCAATCTGCAATAACATTTTCTTTCCCCTTGACATGTTGTATGTCTAATGAATACTCCTGAAGAAGTAGACTCCATCTTGTCAATCTCTGATTTTTATCTTTAAACTTACTAAGGAATTTCAGGGGGTTCTGATCAGTATAAATGACTATGGGGTCAAAACCAGAACACAAATAAAATGAAAAATGCTGTAAACCCAAAATCAAGGCCAAAAGCTCTTTCTCAGTAGTTGAGTAGTTCTTTTGAGGTGGAGTGAACTTCTTACTGTAATAACATACAGGATGTTCAATACCCTGATCATCCTCATGCAGCAAAACAGCCCCAGCTCCTGTATCACTTGCGTCAACAGACATCTTAAAAGGCTTAGCAAAATTTGGAGTAGCGAGCACTGGCTGACTTAATAGGATAGCTTTAAGTTTGTTGAAAGAGGATTCACAGTTATCGGTCCAGACAAATTTAACTCCCTTTTTCAGTAGGTCTGTAAGTGGTGATACAAGAATTGAAAAGTTAAGAACAAATCTCCTGTAATAACCTACCATTCCCAAAAATCTTTGTAGCTCTTTCCTACTTTTAGGTCTGGGAAGATCACTTATAACCTGAACCTTAGCTGCTGCTGGTGCAACATGTCCATCACCAATTACGTACCCAAGGTACTGAACTTTAGCTTGACCAAACTCACACTTTGATAAATTAGCTACAAGATTAGCCTGAACTAAACGGTCAAGAAATTTACTGACATGGCATAGGTGATCTTTTCAGTTGTCACTGAAGATTAATACATCATCAATATAAACAACACACCCTGCCAAACCCTCTGTTACAACATTCATGAGCTTCTGAAATGTGGCTGATGCATTCTTCATACCATATGGCATTACAAAACATGCAAAAGTCTTTCCTAGTGTTACAAAACATGAGATCTCCCTAGCACGTTCAGTCATAGGTACTTGCCAGTATCCCTTTAACAAATCAAACTTACTTATGTACCTAGCCTTTCCGATCTTGTCTATGCAATCTTCCACGCGAGGGAGGGTAAGTGTCTGTTTTGGTCATCTGATTAACATGTCTGTAGTCGATGCAAAGCCGCTGTGACCCACCTGGCTTAGGGACCAGAGTGACAGGAGAACTCCACTCACTCTGACAGGGCTCAATCATCTTGTGGTCCAACAGGTAGCCAAGCTCCTTCTGGATGAGAGGAACTTTCACTGGGTTCACACGGTAAGGAGGCAGTTTAATTGGCTTTGCGTCTCCAACATCGACATCATGCATCAACACAGTAGTTCTTCCTGGAGTGGCACGGAACACTTGCGGGTACTCCTGCAGTAATGCCGAAAACTCCTGCCTTTCCTCGGGAGGTAGATGAGAAAGCTTAGTCTGGAGATCATTCATGATATCAGGATTCTTCCCAATACTATCACTCAGGCTCATACTGCATGGGAGAGCTTCACTTGCAGACTCGGGTGGAACAGCTACAGTGCAGACTGGATTATTTTTCGTCCCGCCTGTGATATAACTTTATCATGTTGATGTGACATAGTTGCTTGCCCTTTCTACGATCTGGTGTGGCGATGATATAGTTGACATCACTGAGTTTCTTCTCCACGAAATAAGGACCACTAAACTTGGCTTGAAGAGGTTGCCCATGAACCGGTAGCAGAATCAAAACCTGATCTGGCTGAAAGTGGCGTAACCTGGACTTCTTATCATACCAAGTCTTCATCTTCTCCTGAGCAGCTCCTAAATCTCTCTTTCGCCAGTTGTAAAGCAGTGGACAGCCGTTCTTTGAACTTCATTACATACTCCAGCAGGTTGACGTCATCTTCCTCCGACAGCCAGCATTCCTTGAGTAACTTAAGGGGTCCTCTTACTTCATGGCCAAACAGTAGTTCAAAAGGTGAGAAGCCCAGTGATTCATTTGGAGATTCTCTTGTGGCAAACACAACGAATGGAAGACCTTTATCCCAGTCTTTCTGATGTTCCAAACAGTATTTCTTGAGCATCGATTTGAGTGTTTGATGATATCTCTCCAACGATCCTTGGGTCTGGGGATGGTAAGCTGAAGACGTGATCTGGGTGATGGCCAACTCTTTCAGAGACTGCGTGAAAACATTTGACATGAAATTACTTCCCCGGTCTGACTGTACCTCCTTGGGCAGACCAAACTTTGTGAAGAACCCTAGCATTTCCTTAACCACGTTCTTTGCTGAGATATTTCTAAGTGGAATGGCTTCAGGATAACGAGTAGCCATATCAATCAGGGTCAACACATAAGAAAATCCTGAAGAAGTCTTAGGAAGAGGGCCCACAATATCCACCAACACACGGGTGAATGGCGCCTCAAAAGGAGGAATGGGAATCTAGAGGTGCAACCTTTTCGGTCTGATTACACTTCCCCACAACTTGACAGGTGTGACAAGACTTACAATACCAGGAAACATCCCTGAAAGTACCTGGCCAGTAGAAGTGTTTCAAAATGCGTGCCACAGTCTTCCTCACTCCAAGGTGTCCTGGCAAACTGGAATCATGAGCCACCCCAATGATATCCTGCCCACAAACACGAGGGATGACAACTTGATGTACAACCTCCCATTCACAGTCGGCTGATGCTGTTGGGGGTCTCCATTTCCTCATAAGTACTCCTGACTTTACATAATAACAAGTAGAAGCACCGGCTGACTCTTCTTCACTGTAAGCAGAGTTAGCTAGACCTTTCAACTCAGGGTCAGCAACCTGCAACTCAACCAACTCTTGACAGAGACAAATGATCAACACTACGGGGTACTGCCTCATCTGGTGAGTGGTCCAAATTAGCAAGAAAAGTGTCAGCTAGGATAACATCATCATCATCATTATCCTCTAAATCACCAGTAACTTCAGACTTGGCCCTAGTGACAGCACATGCAGGGAACACATCAGGGATATCACAATCCTGGGTTGCAGCCACTGGCTCACTAGACAACTGAGGAGCTGGACACACTTGACTTCCACCAATATCATTTCCAAGTAAAGAAAGTTACACCTGACATTGGGAGTGTCTCAACCAATCCAACCATAACGGAACCATTAGCAAAACCAGACTCTAAATTCACTCTGCACAGAGGGACAGAGAAGTAATTATTCCCTACACCTTGTAAGATTACAGTTTCATCAGAGGAATTAACATTAGAGCCTAGAACACTGGTCAGCATAAAGGATTGGCAAGCACCTGTATCACGATATATTTGAACTGATTTCCTGTCGTTACTGTCCAGAGGACTGACAAAACCATCAGACAGGAAATTAGCACATGAACTCTTGAGAGTGTCACCCACGTTACTGCTCAAAAGGGGAGCTCCATCATGAGAATTTAAGTTACCCCTTAAAGCAGGTTCAGTTAACTCAGTTAAAGAATTCTGGGAACTCTCAAGGGTGGTCACTAGACCAATTGACTGAATATTTAAAGACTCCTTTTTGTTCAGATCATGCTGTCTCCTGAACCATTTTTCCGTAGTATGACCAAGCTTACTAAAATAAGTACATTTCCTTTTCTGAAATCTAGAGGTGAAGCTGGTATTTACTTCCCGAGAAACATCATCTGTATTCTCTTTCCTGTTACCTGTACTCTGAGTAGAGGCAACGTACTTACTCTCAGCTTTCCCTTTTTCTCTAGAATATTTCTTCTGAGTGAGAACATATTCATCAGCTAAAACTGCAGCATCAGACAAATTATCTCTTCTTTTCTCATCAAGATATAGGCTTACATCTTTACTAATACACCTTTTGAAGTCCTCCAGCAAAATCATCTGCTTAAATTTACCAAAATCAGAATCTACATTCTTAGAATTTAACAACTGCTCTAACAGATCTTCTTTGATTTTTGCATACTCAACATGGGATTGCTTATCGTGCGTGTAAGTTGTCCTAAATTTTACTCTATAGGCTTCAGGAACAAGCTCATAGGCCTTAAGAATCAAGCTCTTAACTACATCATAATTATCAGATTGATCCTGAGGCAAAGATGCATAAATTATTTGAGCTTTACCGGTGAGAACAGTTTGAAGGAGTACTGGCCAATACTTTTTAGGCCAATCAAAACCTGTAGCTACCCTCTCAAACAACTGAAAATACTTTGTAAAATCAGATTCATTAAAAGGAGGGACAAGTTTAACATTTTTAGCCACATCTAAATCATCAGAGCTAGATGATCCAGTTCCACCTTGTTTCATGCGATACTCATGGTCTGCCTGAATCCTGGCAAGTTCAACTTGTGCCTGTATCTGTACCTCCTGAATCCGAGCCTGAGATTCAGCCTCCTTAGCATTTGCTTGAAATTCAGCCTCCTTAACAAAAGCCTCCTTAGCCTGAGACTCAGCTTCCTTAGCACGTGCTTGAAATTCAGCTTCCTTCACACGAGCCTCCTGCAGGGCTAGCTGTAACTTAGCTAATTCAATCTGCGTTTGCTCATTTGGAGGAGTTACATTAAACAAGCTTTTATTAATCATGTCAACAATTTGATCTTTAGAATGATGAGAGCGAACAGCAATTCCCAATTGTTGAGCAACAAGCTTAAGTTCATTCTTTGTTCTGTTTTCTACATCACACACTGTTTGCACATTTGACAAAAATCTTTGGCTTCATCAAGCGTAGTAATAGTAGACATCATGAATAAGTAACAGTCACAAAATATCAAGCAATATCCTTATGATAATATCCTGAATATCCTGATGAGAGGTCGCCAAATTTATGTTACAGAACAGAGAAAGATAATGTACACTTTAAGTGAGAATACTAAAATCACTACTGTCCCGTAAAGTTCCAGGTTCAAAACAAAAGAGTTAGGTAAAATTACAAGTTAAAGTTTAATGCTCAAACTAACAACAAAACATTCAGGACTCATAAGGATAATCTAATGGCAAAAAACAGGTTAAATATATGGTTAACTGCAATAGCCTCTATTAACACGAAATTAGCATGAGTAAATTTACCTAAGTCAGCCCTGATAAAATGAAAATACACTGGGTAATGCTCAGTTAATGGAAGGTAAATTATTACAGATACAAACTATTATCATAAATGACTGACAATAAAAACTTTACATGAATTACAAAAAACGTTACTAGGCTTAAGAATCAACCTTATGTTACACAGTACAAGAAAAAATGCAACAACAGTTATACTCAAATTACACACAGCTGCTAGATGGTTGGAGACTTCCTGAGAAACTCACAATAATTATAACTGTACAGGGGAGGACAGATATGTGAACAAAATGAAGAGTAGATCTAAGTGGCAATAATGCAGAGACTGAGCTCATTATATAGGGGCCAGCAGAGCTTGATACAACTTGTAAGAAGGACGCGCAAATGAAGCCATGGGGACAAAGAGTTGACAATCCCGCTCTGAAAAACAAAAAGGACGACTTACTCTACTATAACGGTAGAAGGGGGGGACTGAGGCAGAACACGCTCGTGATGAAACAGGCAGCACACTGTGCATTAATCTTACACAAAGGATGATGAAATCATAGGCTATGTAACAATATATATATATATAAATATATATATATATATATATATATATATATATATATATATATATATCATCAGCAGCAGCCGCTCGTGTATCCACTGCAGGACCGGCCTATCCCGACCGAAGCCGGGATGATACCGCCAATGTATCTCTACCAAGTGCTTAGGTTGTCTAGTAGAGTTTGTATGTAGGGTGCGAAGTGCTTGTAAGTTTAACTGTAGTGTTGAAGTGGCTTTGGATGTGTGTGTAGTCTGTGAACCAAGTGTAATCGACCCGCGTAAGCCGACTGGGTGCAAGCATACTTTACAGTAAGCGACACTGGTTCAACCACAGCACCCCTGGTGTCCGCCAATGCAGTACGTGGCTGGGTGAACGCTCCCAAAGTTTATTACCCTGGCAGGGCGCGAACCCTGGTCCACCCGTGTACAGAAACGCACACTCTACCACTGTACCACAGAGGCTCATATATATATATATATATATATATATATATATATTGTGGAGTCATGTCATACTGTCGTTTAATATCTAATGATCTATCACAGGGTCCAGTGTTGGGTCTGAAGGGAGGAGTGTTTGAGGGCAAGATTTATTGCATAACTTCATCATTTTTGACAGAGCTGCAGGAGAAAGAACCTCAGTATACCGATGTTGGTATGAATATGATTGTCATCAAAATCCACCATAACGACTGGATGAATTTTTGTGAAACATGACATATCGAGTGACTTGGCCTATGTGAGTGTCAGTCTGGACTTAAGCTGAGATTTGAGCCAACTATCACATGCCTGGCTATGTGTACCCAAAGTGAGTGGATGTATTTTAATGAACGTGCCGTGCACACTGAGTTGACAGGTTTGAGTATCAGACAGATATTTGATACAGCTTGCTTCACCTTACTGTGTTACCTTCTTTCCTCCCCTCCCCTTATGACCGTCAGTAAACAGTTATGATGTATGGAGGCTTTAATCAGAGACTTAACAATTTTTGCTCATTGAGGTTCTTATATGAGAATAAATTTGTTAAATTGTTAAAAAAATATAGAAGTCCTATTTTTCCAGCCTTCTCTTTACTATATTGACATATGACTAATGAAACGCTGAGAACTCGGGCCCCGAACTATTGTCACAAATCTTTGCTCGATATGCCTCCACCAAGCTTTGTGCACGGACTCACCATACAACCTCCACGACAGGGTTCATTGAGGGTTGAGGTAAGACTGAATATTAACAAAGTCGACCCCATATAACTTTGACCTTTGACCTCTTGGCCGTGCCTAGTTAATCGGTTCATCGTCCCTTCATACTGTGTCACAGACACTAG
>NC_137024.1:14712336-14724836 GCF_032717465.1 Coenobita brevimanus | reverse complement strand
GCTTTATCAGTAGAAGAAATAGCTACAGAGCCATCAGAATAAAAAAGAGGAGGGAAGGATGATGAAGCAAAGTTGTTGGAAAGGTTTTTGGCAAGGTGCCAGAAGGAGCGGGAAGAATTCGAGTTGGAGAGCTGAGAGTATTTAGTATGGATGAAATTATTTTCAGCAGAGCGAAGAAGAAATTCAGCACGATTCCAGGCAGAAACATAAGCAAGATGTGATTCAGGGATGGGTTGGTTCTGGAACCTTCTATAGGCCCTTTCCTTGTTGAGGACAGCATTAGAATAAGCGTGATTAAACCAAGGCTTTCTTGCATTAGTCAAAGGATATGAGTAGGGAATGTATGCTTCCATGCCTGAGAGAATAACCTCCGCAACGCGCAAGGCACACTCAGATGGCTCCCGGCCATGGAAGCAATAATCTTTCCAAGGAAAATCAAAGAAGTACGGCCTGAGGGCCTCCCAATCTGCAGCTGCAAAGTGCCACAGTCGACGTTTCTTTGGAGGGTTCAGAGGCCATACTGGAGCAATAGAACAGGTCAAGGTGATTAGGTTGTGATCGGAGGAGCTCAACGAAGAGGAAAGATTAACAGTGTAAGCAGAAGGATTAGTTGTAAGAAAAAGGTCAGGTATGTTGGAGCTCTCTCCAAGGCGGTCAGGGATACGGATAGGGTGCTGTACAAGCTGCTCTAGGTCATTAAGGATAGAAAAGATGTAAGCTTGTTCACCAGGTGGATCAGTGAACGGAGACAAGGAGAGTATGTTTTCCTCCTCTTTGTTTGTGTGTTTGTCTGTCTGTTGGCCGCATATTCAAAAGCTAAGAGAGATTTGGACCAAATCTGGAGGATAGATAGCTCATGTCCCAGGGAACAATCGCTTAAGTTTTGGGACGGATCCGGTAGTATTACAGATTCTGGATCCTGAAAACAGTTTTTGCGGACCCTTATCAATGATGAGAAACCCTAACCCAATATGAAGAGTGGTTTGGAAATTGCCGGGACGTCTACCTTGTCGGAGAGATGCGCTCCACTGAGTGCCCCACCAGTTATTTCTCAAACATTGGCGTCACAGGATTATGTTTTTCATCAACAAATTACTTATAATCAATGTCAATGGTTTTCGTATTCTTCTCACAGTAGCTGCCCTTCCTTGATACGTCCCTATAAGCATCAAAAGACATAACTGTATCATATATGCACGGATATTTCCGAAAATCTGTAAGCTGCCCCATCCTTCCACTATGCTGTGGTCAACAGTCCTTTTTTTCACATTTTCTTATTCATCTCACTTTCTTCTCATTTCCCGTTCCCTATTCTCATCTCAACGTTTTTCCCCATCTCATTTATTTTCTCTTTTTATTATCATCATCTCTTTTCTTCTTTTAGTTTCCCATTCTTAGCCTACAATATTTCTAAATCCTCTACCCTATTCTCATCAGATTCTCCTTACATCCTACACCACTAACATAATTCCAACATAACCTGTTTATTTTCTCATCCCTGTTTTCCTGCAGCCCTCACCAACTCATTCTTCTCTTTAGAATAGCCTACTTTTATCGGCACTCCTGACTTGCTACCACCACCACACCCTATTCAAGTCTGTCTCTTTAATCCTTATCCTCTGGCCCGATGATCCTGTTTACCCCGTCTGTCCCACCTCCCACCTCTGTCCTTTCTGTGTAGGACATAAACATTGCAGTGTCCGTCGAGTAAACCTGAACCATTATATTCTGCCTATTGTGTAAAAGATGGCGATTGAATTAATACCCTGCATTGTTCCTACCATCTTCTTATTGAGAATTATTTCGGAGAGTTTGGTGGGAAAGGTAAACTTGTCCGTAGTAGGTTATTTTCGAAATGTTAGTATGTTGATTTTCTAGGTCTAAATCAAATAAGGCTTCAAATCCATACGAGGGTGTAGCATAAATACAGCCTGCAGACTACCGTATCATCGTTCGGCTAGTGCTGCACAACTTTTTTTTTAAATTAATACTTTGTCACACGGGCTCGACCTTTCAGTATTTCCTACTGCAAACAGTTTTTCACAGATTACTTGTTATACTTAATAGGTTACCAGATATCGGACATTTTTATTTCTTAGTTTACCTGTGAAATACGTACAGACTTGTTTATATCACACACCGTCACCCAGACGAAGTTACCACCAAGAGCAAAACTTGCTGACAAACTCTCCAAACGCAAGTCTTACGTGTGGCGTCATTTCAGATTCTTTACTGAAATGTTAGGTTTTGGATTATTTCAGTTGAATAAGTTGGAACAGGTTAAGTTAGGTTTGGTTAGGATAGGTTAGGTTAGAATAGTATAGGTTATGATAGATAAGGTTTAGTAAGTTAGGACTGTGTTTGGGATTTGGCCTGATAGATATTTGGGAGCTCTGTAGGTTAGGTTCAGTGGCAATTGTAGGTGGATAAAATCATGGGGATCTGGGGGCGTAGCCCCATGCTACGATAAGTTAAAATAGGATAGGTTAGGTAAGGCTGCATAGTTAGGTTTCTTACGGTATTCATTTAAACGTTTGATGCACTGACGAGTCTCGTGGCCGAGATCGTAGGTAATCAATGTATTCAACCGGTAAACGGGCGCCTCCGGCCTGGCGAACTGGAGACTTCCTTAAATACACAAAATAGGTATCAATGTATATATTTTTTCTCAGCATTTTTTGTAGTCTAAAATAACCAGATAACTATCTGTGTTGCATACTGTAATAAAATTACATTACTGAAGATCGTGACGTTGGAAGAAGACAGTTGCAATCTCAGCGCCGGTATGGTAAAGTTTTACCTTTTTTTTTTCACATCATTCATCCCTTTGGGACAGTAAAAGATTCCATTAACCCATTTTTAGCTTTCCCGATGAATGTAATTACTAATTACTGATATCAGGAGAAGACAGCAATGTTACACTTGAAATACTGATTTTTAACATTCGAAATGCACTTGCAAACTTTTAAAATGTTTGTTATCTTTTCTTTTGTGTGATACTATCTTTATTTATAGATTTTAGGAGACTGGTGTTACCCGTTTATGATCAAACTACTGCTACATGCACACAGCCCAGTCGTTGACTTCTACCATTCCCAAGTTATCTGTGTCTCATGCAGTGGTGATTCAGGCAACTTCGCCGTTTATTTCCAAGAGTGCTTTATCTGACAGACTTGTACACCATTCCACTTTTTATTAATGTCGTCAGAAAGGCAAGCACGTGGTATATCTTTAGGCTGTGGTTAGAGTACTGCCATCGCCGCTATATTCTAGGTGCCGTAATCCTAATCACTTTCTTTTTACAGTAGCTATAACTTAACCTAAATAACCTAACTTATTTCTAAAATAGCTGAAACACCAAACGTAACTGCTAAATTCTAGCGGTTTAAGCTGAACTGTAGCAGTATTAACCAAACCTAACATAAACTGACCTGACCTAACCCAACCTATTTCTAACCTACCTGAACCACCAAGTACAACAGCAAAATTGTAGCTGCCGTAATCCTAACCGTGGTCAGGATTACTGAAGTCGTCGCTAAATTTTAACTGCCGTAATCCTAATCATGGCCTTAAATTATAACATGTGCTTACCTTACTGAAGACAGTAATGAAAAGTGGAGTGGTGTCCAAGTCTGTTAGATAACCTCACCTGATCTAACCTAACCTATTTCTAACCTAACTGAACCACCAAACAAAACCGCTAAATTCAAGCTGCCGCAATCCTAATCACAGCTGGGCCCCATCTGAAGTATTAAAGTATCAAGTATTGAAACTATTTACTACCATTGGACTGATTCGGAGACGTTGTTTATCAGATTTTGCATATTATTTTCGCAACATATCACACGAGAGTGTAAACCTAAAACAAATGGCAGCAAACTTGAGCTCCTCCGCCGTACCAATCTCACGATTTCTCTCCCAGAGAGCACCTCCGCAGCATACCAATCCTTCCGTAGTCTCCTTCTGGGGAGAGGCTGCTCGGCTGGGGTTTAAAGGTACCAAACTGGGAAGGGCCTCTTCACTAAGATGCTTCGAGGGAAGGGGAAGAGGTTGTATAAAACGACCAACCTTTACCTTATCATCCTTCCCTCCTCTTTTCTGCTTTGATGGCTCTGTAACGATTTCTTTTACTGATAAAGCAGATCTCTTCACTCAGACTTTCTCCTCCAATTCCACCTTAGAAGATTCCGGTGCTGTTCCTCCATCACTTCCCCCCTCTGACTTCCTCATGGCTGACATTAAAATTTCTTCAGCTGGTGTATTTTCTGCCATCACTGGCCTCAATATTAACAAGGCATATGGGTCAGATGGGGTCACTCCGGTTGTCCTCAAGAACTGTGCTCCTGTGCTTACACCCTACCTAGCTAAACTCTTTCGCCTTTGTCTGTCAACTTGTACCTTTCCTTCTTTCTGGAAGTTTGCTCTCATTCAGCCAGTCCCCAAGAAGGGTGACCATTCCCAACCCTCCAACTATCTCCCAACTGCTTTAACATCTTGTGTCTCAAAAAGTTTTCAGGTCGAGTCTTAACAGAAAAATGTTAAAGCATCTTTACTATCACAACCTTCTTTCTTATCCCCAGTATGGGTTCTGTCAGGGACACTCCACTGGCCACGTTCTCGCCTACCTTTCAGACTCCTGGTCATCCTCCTATCGGAACTTTGGCGAAAGCTTTGCCATTGCACTTGACATCTCAAAGGCTTTTGATCGAGTCTGGCATAAATCTTTAATTTCCAAACTGCCTTCTTACGGTTTCTATCCTTCCGTCTGTGCCTTCATCTCTAGCTTCCTTTCTGGTCATTCGATAGCTGTTGTAGGTGGCCACCATTCTCCTAGATCTGTCAATAGTGGTGTTCCTCAGGGCTCTGTCCTTTCACCAACTCTCTTACTTTTTATTAATCAGTGACCTATGCTGTACATCTAATCCTATCCACTCATACGCTGATGATTCCACCCTTCACCTTTTCATTCGGTTCCTGCAACGTCCATATAAGCAGTTACTTCATCAAACAAGGTTTGAGGCTATGGCACACCTAATGTCTGACTTGGCTCGTATCACTGACTGGGGTAAAAGTAATCTTGTTATTTTTAATGCTCAAAGACTCAGTTCTTACACCAGTCAACCCGACAAAATCTTCCACAGGAGTATCCACTAATGTTAATATCCAGCTCAGTCCTGCATCATCCTTAACATTGCTTGGGGTTTAATTCTCCCGGGACTTATCTTGGAAGATCATACTGCATCTCATGTAAAATCTGCTTCCAAGAGGTTGGGTGTCCTAAGCCGACTCCGTACCTTCTTTACCCCTGCAGTTGTTGACTTTATACACGGGTTTTATTGCTTTGTGTGGAGTACAATTGTCATGCGTGGGGAGGCTTCCCACATACAGCTCTTCTCAGAAGGGTGGAGTCAAAAGCTTTCGTCTCATTAACTCCCTTAAACCTCTGTCTCTTTGCCATACTGTTGCATCTTTCTCTCTTTCCTATGGCTTTTTCAATGGTCACTGCTTCTCTAAACTATCTGCTTGCATCCCTCCACCTCAACGACGGGCACATAGTACCCGTCTGGCAACAAACTCTCATCCCTTTCCTGTCCAGCTCTCTAATGCAAGAGTTAACTGTTACTTCCAGTCCTTCATTTATGCAACAGGTCAACTCAGGAACTATCTCCCTCTGTCTTTATTTCCTACTTCCTCTGATCTCCAGTCATTCAAACGCAGTGTGTCCAGGCATCTAGAAATGAATGGATCTTGGATTTGGCTCTCTTTTGTATTGTTTTTGCGTTTTTCTTGGAAGGAATGGTTTACGGGCTCCTGGCCTTTGGTCCATTATTCCCTGCATTAAATAAAAAGTTGATATTTTTACTCTACAGGCAAACACAACAAAAGGGGCATTAAACAAAAGTTAACTCCCGCTTCCCATATCCACGCATTCCTCATCGTTTTGCTTTCACCACTCGATCCACACACACTACTTCCTCATCCACTCCTTTCACCTTCTTTCTCACTAATCCCTCACCCACTCCTCCACATTTCTCACTACTCCCCCATCCACTCCCTTCTCCCTCTTCTTTCCCACTAGCCACTCATCCACTCCTGTTTCCACCTTCTTTCTCACTAACCCCATCATTCACTTCCTTCTCCACCTTTCTTACTACTCCCTCCATCACTCCTATCTTCACTTTTCTCACTACTGTTTCATCCACTCCTTTCCCCTTTCTCACTACTCTTTCATCCACTCCTTTCACCTTTCTCACTACTCTTTCATCCACTCCTTTCACCTTTGCACTACTCCCTCTTCCACTCTTTTTTTCCAGTTTTCTTTTCTGACCCCAACTCCCTACCCACTTATTGGCTCCCACCGTCATTCCCTACACATTCTCCAGATCCTACCACACTCTCCTACCACTAGTGGCTGCAGTAAGGGCGGTAACCTCGGCTATATTCATGATATACCTTACGGCTCCCTAACCATAACCGCACCCAGCCTCCCCCACACTCTCACGCCGCTGCCGTATCATCACATTTTGTTAACCCACCAGCTATATGACGCGGTTGCACTAAAATGAATGTAATCGTCTTGACGAAGCAGAAAACAAAAGTCGTCATGTAGTTACTGGAGACTGTTTAACCCTTTCTATTTTTTTTCCTGTCAAACTTAAGACGAATTAATTCAGCTTCTGCCTCCTCCTTTTCATCGTACTTTCCCCTTCCTTTTTTTTTTTTTCCCCTCCCACTCCTTCCCCGTCCATACTTTTTCTTTAACTCATTCTCTCTTTCCCGTTTCAGTCCCTCCATTCTTTTTTCTCTCCTACTTCTTCTCCCTTTCCCATTTCAGTCCTCCTTCTTCCTTTCCTTTTTCCCTCCTACACCTTCTTTCTCCTTTTCACTCGTGCTACATCTTCCCGTCTTACCTCGTCACTTTCAGCCCTTTTCTATTTCTTCCTCTCCTTGCTCCTGACACACACACACACACACACACACACACACACACACTCTGTCTGTCTGTCTGTCTCTCTCTCTCTCTCTCTCTCTCTCTCTCTCTCTCTCGTGAAAATTTATCTACGCTAGCTAAAAACGACACCAGAAAACTAGCACTTATATGGTCCCCTTTCCAAAGAAAATAACTGTAATTTATTATGTTAAAATATGTCCAGTGTGTTGTGTCCATGTATATAAGAATATATATAAAAAAGTTTTTGCCTATATTTCTTGTATTTGTCTTATAGCTCATCAGATTGGTTTTCTGGACACGATAAATAAAGGATCCAAGAATAAATCAGTTGGCTTCAATATAAAAACATTGGTAAGAGTGAGTATGTTTAGTCCTTAGATCCCGGCATCAGCTCCACCTTCTGCCTCCCCGACGTAAACATTCTCGGTGTTGTGAGGAACAGAGCGCATAAATTCACGGCCGGAAATGCATTATACTATAATGTTGCCAGGAAGTTGCTGTTGAGAATTTGGCTTAACTATACAACGGATTTTTTTTTTTTAGCCGAATATAGCCAAAACGTCTGACGGACGTAAAAATAAAGGATAAAAGACGTCATAATGGTGTAAGCAGTGTAAGAGGATATGATGATTTTTCTAAGCCCTTCCACACGAAAGGCCTTTCTTAATCTGAATAAAATCGTCCAGTTGTAACAAGGAAAAAAGAATATAACACTTCATGGCATTAAAGGGTTTAATGGATACTGTCTGTAATATCTTCTCAGTGAGGTATCTCCTAAGCTGAGTAATATCGTGGGGCGGTGACAAGATATGTATGGACGAAAAGACGAAAGTACACAGTTACAAAAAGGAGAGTTGTGTAAGGTACAGAGGAGTGGTGGTTAAGACTGAGAGAGGAGGATTGGTGGTGACAGGGAGTTGTGATGATAGAAAGCTATGCTTACGTACAGGGAGGGAGAAAGAAAGATTATATGAAGGAGCATTAATGGGAGAAAATACCAAAAAACAAAGTGGAAGAACTGTTTGTAGGAGTATACGGTAGAAGGGAGAGAGGGCAGTGAACAAGGTTGAAAGATTTACCTAAGTGGAAGAGTACATGCAGAAGGAAAGTCATCTCCATGTTTCTCAGTCTTACCAGCTTTTCTCTTGTCATCTTCTTTATTAATTGTACTTCCCTTCCTCGTCCCTTTCCCCTCCACCTCCCCTACCACCATTTTTTAAAACCATCTTTTACCCTTGCATCTGATGTCTTTCCCTTTCTTTCTCTCACTTCTCATCATTTCTTTTCAAATTCCCACTCTGTCTCGTCCCCTCTACTGTCTCCCCCACCACCCAATCCCTTCGTTCCTCTGGCAGTCTCTACACCAATTCCATGTCCTTTTGGTCAAACCGTGATCTCTGAAACAAACACACACACACACACACACACACACACACACACACACACACACACACACACACACACACACACACACACACACACACACACACACACACACACACACACACACACACACACACACACACACACACACACACACACACACACACACACACACACACACACACACACACACACACACACACACACACACACACACACACACACACACACACTTCTCTTTACCAAACTCCACCTGCTGCCTCTCTCTTCTTTCTTGTTTTTCAGTGTCTTTCCAGCTTCCTCTCACTCCTTGTTCCTCTCATTCCTTGTACTGAGTTTGTATTTCCTTGTTTCTTCTTCTTCATCCGGTTCTCATTCCATTTCGTCCCTTATCTTGGTTGTTCATTTGTTTCCTCTCCCTCTTTCTTCGCCATCTCGTTGGCTTTCCATTGTTTCATGTTTCTTGGTTGTTTTCTCTTTTCCTCTGTTCGTCCCGTTTTCATACCTTTCCCCTTTCCTTTTCGTAGTTGATTTCTGTGTTCCTTCCCTCTTTTCTTTTTCATTTGTCTTCTTCCTGTCTTTCTTCTTTCTCTCGTTCGTGTATAATTTGTACATTCATTTTTAATTTGTCTTGCTTTTATACTTCGATCTTCATATCGATTCTTCTTTTTCATTGCTTTCTCATTACCTTCTTAGTTCCTTCTCAAGTGTTGTTCCTTTGTTCTTTCCTTTCTACAGTATATATTCGTTTTATCTTATTCTTATCGTTCTTTCTTCTTTCATTTCTTTTGTTTTGAAGTTGTTATATACTGTACTTCCTTTCTAGCGTCTTCTTTGCTTTTTTTCTCATTTTTTTCCTTTTACGCGTTTCCCCTTCCTCTCATTTCTTGTTTTCCTCTTCCTTCCTTCGCTTCATTATCCTTGCATTTCATCTTCTTGTCCAGTTCCCCTTCCTTTCCCCCTTCCTCTATTCCTTTGTGCACCTCAGTTTTCGTCTCAGCCATTCTTCCTTGAGTTTATTCCTTTTTCCATACTTTTTCTCCTTACTTATTCTTCCTTTTAGCAGCTGACTTACTTCGCTTTTTCCTCCTTTCCCCAAACACCTCGGTGGCTTGATGGTAGAAGTCTTGGCCTGGAGTTGATCGTGCTTTAATGCGCGACAGTTCGCATCCTAGAGTTTTTTTTTTTTTTTTTTTTTTTTTTAGGTAAAGGCTGCCATGGACGTAAATGCGATCTGTTACTGCATACATGATCTAAATTATCGCAGCCGAACTTCAGATCAGAAACGGATAAAATGGGATTGACTTTGCTGTACCGATATGCACATTTCTGTTGACCTTTCTTCCTTCCGACTTCCTACTCTTCCTTCCTTCCTTCTGACTTCCTACTCTTCCTTTCTTCCTTCCGACTTCCTACTCTTCCTTCTTTCCTTCCTTCCTCCTTTCTTTTTCCTTCCTTTCTTTTATTCCATTTCCCCTTTCCTCCTCTTTTCCTCCTTCCCCCTTCCTTTCCTCCATCTTTTTCTACTTCCTTCCATATCTCTTTTCTCCCCTCCCTTCCTTCTTCCTCCTTTCCATCCTCACATCATCTCTTTTCCTTCCTTCCTCGTTCCCTTTCTTTTTATCTTCCTCCCTTCCTTCACCCCTTTCTCCATCTCCTTTCCTTTCTTCCTTCCTTTTCTACCTCTTTGCATTTTCCATTCCTCCCTTTCTTCCTCCTTTCCATCCTCACACCATCTTTTACTTCCATCCCTCACTCCTTCTCTCCCTACCTCTTTCTCCTCCTCCCTTCTTCCTTCCTTTCTCATTTGCCCCCAATCTTTACCTTGCCTCCTTTTTTGCCTCCCTCTGATGGCCCCTTCCATCCTCCTTCTCTAGTTCCCTTCTTTTCTTTCTTCCTTTCTTCTTCGTGACCTCTCCTTCTTCCCCTTTTCCCATCCCTTTCCATTACTCCCATTCTTCTTTCCTTTCTCTTTGTCTCCCTTTTTTTCTCCTTTCTCTCTGACCTCTCCTCCTCCCATTTGCGTTTCCGTTATCTTCATATTTCCATTGCTACTGTATGTCTTTACCACCTCATCCCTCCTCCTACCCTTTTTCCTTCCCATCCTTCTCCCCGTCCTTCTTCCCTTCCTCCTCCCACCAGCAGTCATGTGACACTGACGTGAAAATCTACAATCAAATTACATAAAACGTCCTACTAGGGGTTATTCATATTTGATTTTTGCTGCCATCGATATTAATAATCAGGGATAAAGTATTAACGTAACATGCGAAAAAAAATAGCTGGTAAGGAAGAGGTACCCCAAAGCCAACCAATACGCATTTACCGTAATGTGTCTTGTTTTGTGTGGTTGGTGGTGGTGAGCTTACAAATACCTTCTTTTCTGGGATGTTGTGCTCTCTCCCTTGCTTTGCCTTGTCTGTAACCTTACCGTAACTGCGCCATCTTGAGTGTAACTGCGCCGTCCACCTTGACTTTTATTGCTCCATAACCACTGCAACTGCAGGTTGGAAAATCTTGTTTCAGCTGTGGCCTTCTGGGTGGAGGTAGGAGGGTTGGATTTAGAAGTGTTATTCAGCTGTGGCAGAGGGAGTTTGGGCGCGTCCACACGTGTACTTGAACAATTGCTGGCAACATGTAAGCATCACAATAACGAACAAGCTGCAAACATGTTGGGAACAGCAGTCTCCCGATCATGTTGGCAACATCACTATGATGTCTCAGCTGGCTGGTATGGACACACTTATCCCATCGCCACTGCTGCCAGTGTTCGATGCTGCAGTGAAACAAGTTTGCATACATCTGTCCAAATACTGCTGCAAATATGTTCCCGAACATGTTGCCAGCTGTGTTGCCAACATATGTTCGAGGGCACGTGTGGACGCGATCTTAGACTTAAGTATTGCAGCTCACTGTGGCTGGCAGAGAGATGTACGAGTAAAATAACCCAGTCACTGCGACGGTTGAACTCAAGAATGATGCATAACTGAGAGACAGCGCTTTATGTGTAGAGTTTACACGTAGCCACAAAATAATATACTGAAAGACAACTGACTCTGATCACAATATACGCATATACTAAGTAATATAATATATCGTAATTGTAGATATATCGTAGTCGTCGCGGAGCTATTGTAACAGTATATTGATTTGTAGGGATTTTACGAAAGGAGACATACATGTTGTAGATGGCAGGAGGAAGATAAAGATGAGTCTAGGCTTTGACTGATGTTTATTTTCTTCAGAGGGAAGGACTCAAGAGTAATACTGAGTAGCCTACTATTGAGTGAGTCTCACAATAGCTTAATGAGGTGAGAGCTACTGCTAACCCGCGCGTTTCTCTCCTCGCCGTTTCTGTTCTCTCCTAACTCCTCCCTGCCCCGCCTCTCCCATTTCTCCTGTATATGAATGATTGTGTTACGTGTAAGGACACGGGCTTTGGAACCTTCCCAGCCCTGGGGATTTTCCGATCAGGCGTCACACCTTGCTGTGTGTGACATTCCTCACTGAGAATGTGCAGACGCCACTTCCTCTAGCCTTAGGCATGACTTTCATCGCATCGCTATATTACATGCATATGTTACTAGTTATTATGTATTGTGTTATGATATTTTAGAGTCCTGACAGAAATAAACATGATCTACCGTACAGATAAAGGCAAGTGAATGTGAACAGAGGTTTTCCCCTGTGTTGAGCAATACAGAGTGGAAGTGTTGTCTCGGTGAGTGACCCACCCGTTTCAAAACAGAGCATAAAGTGGTAAATCGCGCAATCTATATATACCAGTATAAAAGAGCCGGGTTGTTTGTTTGCTTGTCCTTCAGTCACGCTCAAACCAAGGGCCAGAGACCCCCAGACCCTCATATATTCTGAATCAGGGTGACGCAAGGATGGTTTTAGGGATGTCAATATTCAGATGTGTGTCATTTTAGGTCATGGGTAGAGTGTTCTCTTTTTTGGTCCGGGCAACGCCGGGTACCCATGCAGCCCAATTTTTGGGATGGAGACTCACTTGACCTTCAGTTCGGACATGGCTATGTGAGGTAGACCTCCGAGGTCATTTGAGGTCACCGGTAATACACGGTCGAACGACTGGACCCAACAGCCCAATTTTTGGCATGGAGAATCACATGACCTCCGGTTCGGACACAGGCTGTGTGAGATT
>NC_137024.1:14572336-14709836 GCF_032717465.1 Coenobita brevimanus | reverse complement strand
ATAACGAAGTCTCCACTTTACACTTCCCGACAACCTGTAATATGATTGCCACAGCCAGATATTAATACTATAAACACTACTCTATGATTTTCAAGTAGTTTGGGATCCATACTCCAAAAAAACAACAACTGTGAAAGCAATGAAAATTACGAGCGCGTCTGACCGTCGCACTTGCGCTAGTTCGCCCTTGGTACTCTGTCATTTATTATTCATAAAACCCCTCACACTTTATATTTCTATTATTATATAACACTTATATATACCTACAGTCTTTATCCATAAGTTTCCTTCAGTAGTATTAGTTTATTGTCACTGTAGGGATTCAATTTCTTTCAGTAAAATACGTAGCATTCACTTTCTCGTCCTGTATACTAGCATTGAGAGTGAATGTCACTTTCAATTTCCCTCTCATAACTCAGTATTCAGACGTGCTAGAGTGAAACTTTCACTTTCATTACTCCTAGGGTATATACTCGTATTCTTATAATACTACTCATTTACATTTCTATTTACGTTCTCTATTTTATTTACGTTATTTACATTTCTATTTTATTTACACTGTGTTATGCACTGTCACTTGAAGTAACTTATGAAACTATTTTCCACTGTTCACTTATATTTACATTCATTACTTTCGCTTGCTGTTTACACATTATTTACACATTATTTACAATTCCACTTGCACTGTTTTACTCAATAGAAAAATCGTAGTTACTCTTTTATCAATTGTCAGCCCTTTACCTCTTCCTACACGAGGTTTAGTAGGGAGTAAAGGTCACAGGGCCCTTTGCATGGGGGTGGAAAGGCCCTGAAGCTAGCAAGAGTGAACAGACGTACCCCCACACTGGAAGATGAGAGTGAACTGATGAGGGTGGGCCGTGGTGGAGGCCTACCTAGGGAAATCAGTACTGCCAACGTTTAGCCTCTTGACACAGCTATTTATAGCAATGAAATGATTGGCAGGAAATCTAGACAATACATTATAAATTAGGTAGTTCCAGGTGAATGTAAATATCACTTAGGCTTCTCCCTTCCCTCCTTATATGTATATTTATTACGAAAATAGATTATACGGCATATTTCAAGGGGAAATAGCGAAAATTAGCGAACGAGTGCACGTGAAGTGTTGTCAGCTGATAATTAGCCAATTCCAGGTGTATGGCACTCTCACTTACCTTATTTCTTTCTTGTATATATTATTTGGTATAAGAATAGGGCATAGGGCTTATTTCAATGGATGAAATCAGTGAAAAATTCCAGGGAAGATTTACTTAGTGTAGCACGGCCAGGCAGGCGAGAGGATAGGGTAATGGAGGGGGGGTAGGGAGGGGAGTCAAGAACGGGGAGAAATGGCTAAATTGTCAACAATGGATGGGAGTACAGATGAGATTAGGAGTGCTGACTAGTGTTGGACATTGGCAGTACTGATAGATGATACAAGCCCCCACTTGGAAGCCTGGGTGAATTCAAAATAATACAGAATCACAAAAGCGACGCCCCGCGGTATGATCCCTTGCTCCCAAGCATCACGAAAGTGACGCCCCGCGGTTAAGGGGTTTTAAAGATGATAAATTACCAGAATTTATTACAAAGCAGTAGCCCTAGACTAACATGTATATGGTTGCAATGGTTAGGATGTAAGTTCAGCCGAGGCAAGGTGAACTGAGGTGAAGTGAGATGGGGTCATGGTATGTCAAGTCAGGTCACCCTTTGTTCTTGGTGCCCCCTGTCCCCCCCCACCTCCCCCCCCCATTCCAGGTTTGTATAATATATTAAAGTCCCATCCCTCATGTTTCTGTCACTCTTTCTGAGGTTGTATTTGAGGAAAGTATTTACTGTCTCTGTTTTCAATTCTTCTGCAGTCATACTGGCATGGTTTACTTTTCTGTGGTTTTGATTTGATAAAGAAATCTGCACATCTTCTTTATGACATTTTCTCAAAGGAAAATCCTTTGCCTCTTCTCATGTTCTTGTCACTAACGCTCTTTGCCACGGCCTCATGACAATTTCTGATCCGGTTGCCGCTGTGAATGATCTGGACCTGTATCTCGAGACACCTTTCTTAGAACATCGTTTTGGGGCCTTGAATATTACTTTATAGCAGAGGAGTTGTATAAAGAAGGCGCGTAGCCACCGAAGGACAGACCCGCATAAAGAAGACGTGTAGCCACCGAAGGACAGACCCGCAACCTGCAGATACTCAAACAACTATTCAAATAAAGGCATGTGTTCATATAGGCTTCCAGTGCAGTGACGGTACTGGGTGACTGGGATGTGCCATCTGTCCTGATTCTTCTGTGAATCTTTTTTATATTAGTAACAAATAGAATGTATCTGCGTGTAAGATGTCAACTTTGAGAAGTGTCATACGTTTGCACGAAAATGTTGCATCCCCAGTTATGATCATTATTACTCGTATTATCTTAAGTTGTTTTGAACATTGTATAAAAATGTTACTTCTATTACTAATTATACTTTATCTTTGCAGGTAAGCAAAGTGTTGTACCACAAAAGCTGTAAGTATAAAGGAGGGCCTACATATGTACCCTCGACCATTTGGGGAGGCGGTGACTCAGTCGGTAGAGAGGTGGCCTGCAGTCCCACGGGACCCAGGTTCAAGTCCCTTCTGGGACAGGGAACAGTTTAAGAATTTGAATTTTATGAAAGTTGACATCACTGACCTACCAGAAGACCCGCCGACATGTCGTAAAATTACCCCGCTAATACCAATACACCAGTCCTGTATGAGACAGCCCTAGCGTGTATTCAATATGGACGGTGGGTGTTAGCGCCGAAGAGGTGTCATGTAGAGGTGTATGGTATGTAGGAGGACTACTGGGCCTTGGGAGCAGGCACTGAAGCCTTTACCCAGAGTCGGAGACATAAAAAAAAAATATATATGGTATTCGATGCTAAATCGCTCCATAATATGACCAGAATTTTCTAATGGAATAAGGTAAAAATTATAACATTTTCGAAAACCTTACTGGTACTTCCAATACACCTATCATTCTGAAAATTTGCATATAGGAAGTAGAGGCCAAGAACTACGAAGTTCTCCATTATTTCTTCTTCCCCATTACTCCATTTTATCATGTTTACGCAGTAAAGGAGCGGTAAACGTGAACATGTGCTGAATTAAAGATAAGAATGGGCACTCTGAGAATGCCACATCCGCGCCCCGTCATTGGTCTAAGGGCCAAACACTTGACTGCCCTGTGATCTGGACGGTCGACCGATTGTTCATAAAATTATATTATTCTTCCTTACCTTATCCTAAACCTTTCTGCCAGGTTTGGCCCATTTTAAGGAAAACTTCGAATTGACCATGACCTGTGACCTTGACTTTTTGACATGATGTTCTCAAAATATGCTGTCTTCATCCTTGCGGGACCTTCGATCCTTCCACCAAGCTTGGTCCAGATTGAATAAAGATTGTTTGAGTTATAGGCTCGTACCTTTGATCTTCCTTGCATAAAAAAAAAAAAAGTCTTTGTTTTCCAAGTCGACTCGCTTCATCCTTACCTTATCGTCAACCGTTCCGCCAGTACCGTTCAAATTAAATCAAAGCTGTTATGTTGCTTGCCATGTGACCTTGATCTTTTGACCTGTTGTTAAAAAAGTAGGTCAAACCATGGAATGACCCCCAACCAATATATGAAGCTTGATCCAGATCGGAGAAAAAACTGTTTATGTTTTTCATACATGCCAAGCAAAACAGTCTCCTGGTGGCACTATTGTGCTCCCAGACACACTTACTACTGTGTGTGTGTGTGTGTGTGTGTGTGTGTGTTTTGTGGTAAAGAATGTAATTACCTAGAACAGGGCTATTCTAATGACGGCCCGCTGGCCAAATCCGGCCCTTGAGACGTTTTTCATTGGCCCTTTGACAGACTTGGATGAATGCAAGTAGACAAATAAACAAACATAAATCAGAACATTTTGCATTTTTCTTTTAATTTATGTGCTTCGCGGAAAATGTAAAAGGAAATTAAATATGAATTTTTCGTTTCGTTCTATGAATAAGCGTTTAGAAAGAGGAAAAAATTGGAGCTAATTTAAAACAAATGTATGGCCCTTCTATCAATCTGAGCTTCTTATTCCGGCCCTACAACAGGTCTTGAATAGCCGACCTGGAAGATAAATGTATATAGACTTACTGTCTTCATTAGTAATTGTTGTGAGTAAGCTCTGGAGTACTGTATAATTTAGGGTGAGTAAAGAAACAGTAAACAAAGCAACACACACACACACACACACACACACACACACACACACACACACACACACACACACACACACACACACACACACACACACACACACAGAAACAGACACAACAATAATTACATTTCTGGCCTACTGAAGTGAGGCCTGTCAGAGTTTCCCTGGGATTGCTGCCCATCTCCCTCCTCTGCTTTTCTCTTACACATTTTCTATTTCCTCCCTCCATTTCTCTTTCCTCTGCCTGTATGTGTACTTTTACCTCACTCTACTTTCCATCACTCCCTCTCATTTTTTCATCTTCATCCTCCATATTTCTCGTTTATTTGTCCTTCAAGTTCTCCTTCCATTCTCCCTCTCTCCGCCAGTTGGTTTTACCTTTTTCCTCCTGCTTCTCCATATCCTCGCATTCCTCTCTCCTACCTTCCAATTTCCCAACCTTAATTTCTCTCCCCTCCCAATTTTTTCTCTCCCTGCTTTTCTATCCTGTCTTTCCCCTGTTTCCCTCTCCTTTCTCTTCTCCCATTCTTCTCTCTCTGTCTCCCTCTTGCTTTTCTTGCATCACTCGTCTCTCTCTTTATGTCTGTTTTTTTCTCATTGTTTTCTCTCTGTGTGTGTGCTTTTTCTCATTTTAGCTTCATCACGCTCTCTCCTGTTCTCTCCTCCTCCCTCCGGTATTCTTCATGTATCATTCCTCTCTTTATCCTTTTCTTTTCCTCCGTTCTCCCTGTCTCTTCTCCCTCTTTCTCTCTTCATTCCTGCCTGTTTTTCTTTAATTCCTTTCTTTTAGTCTTACGGTTGTTTGGAAATGTTTCCCTTCTCTTTCTTAATGAGTCATTCCTCTCTTTCTCTGTTTCTCTTCTTTCGGTCTCTTCTTTCCTTTCTCTCCCTATTCCATCCGTTTACTTTCCCCTATTCCACAGCAGTATTCTCTCTCTCTCTCTCTCTCTCTCTCTCTCTCTCTCTCTCTCTCTCCTTGTGTGTGTGTGTGTGTGTGTGTGAGAGAGAGAGAGAGAGAGAGAGAGAGAGAGAGAGAGAGGTGGAAAAGGGGTAAAGACGGTCTCTGAATGTCATGGTGTAAAGGCACGCGGGTAAGATAACGGATAGAAAAGGAGAGACGGATCGGTAAAAAAGTCAGAAATGAGAAAGGTAAGTCAGGAGAGAAAACCCGTAGTGTCAAAGACCGTAACAATAACAAGGCCACCACTCTTGTTTCATTCCCCAGAGGATGCACTTCATTTTTGCAGACTAGCCTACCCACTCACCCGGCCCTGTCCTACTCATGCTGATATAAAACGATGCGATGTTCCAAAAAATACCTGAAAGGTCAAGGTTACAGGGAATGGTCATCGCAGTACCAAATTTACCAATGAATACAGATGTGGAATATGAGTAGGAAGAAAAAATGACAGTTTACATTACTGATGTGGGTCAGTGAAATACAGTATATAGCATTCCAGGGCATTACGGAAATATTACCTGTAGCAACTGGACTGACTATAAATCTCTCGCGAGATCCCGTTGTTTACAAGCACTTCATATAATTGAATGAAATGGCTCTCTGCAGCGTACATAATGCAATGAGCTAAGCGTAATGCATAATCTAGCTGCAGTTTTATTCGTTTAAAATCATTGAGCATGGGTAAATAATTCCTTAAGTCCCTCAAATTCCACTTTGTCGTTCTCCGTATGGGTGACTTGGAGGAATGAGAGAATTTTTTCATAGTTTTAAATGTGAAAACTACAGCGGGAACATGAAGAGGTCGATAAGTAGATAGATAGGTAGACAGGCAGACAGACAGACTGATAGATCGATAGATGACCGGATAGTTACTACATACTACCACATAAGAAGATTGTGCCTAAAACACCAGTAGACAGATTGACATTGTCAGATTTTGATAGGACAGAGAAACATCTGAGATAAAAAGACTGAGAATGGATAACTGAATATACTGGAGAGAGAGAGAGAGAGAGAGAGAGAGAGAGAGAGAGAGAGAGAGAGAGAGAGATACAAGACAGAATGGATAACTGAATACACTGGAGAGAGAGAGAGAGAGAGAGAGAGAGAGAGAGAGAGAGAGAGAGCACCGCCATTTTAAAGAGGGAGAGCATGCCAGATGACACGAATACCTGAGAAACGAAGGGAGAGAGCTACAGGCAAAATGAGCAGTGGGGATGTTAGATGATGTAGAAGAGAGAAGGAGATACAGAATGGAAGGCATACGACAGGGAAGTGTTAAAGAAAGTTGGGAATACCTGAAGTAATAAAGGGACAGAGATGGAACGAAAAACAAGGCGAAGGTAAAGACAGATAATGATGAAAGGAGTAGAAGCGAAAATGGACCATGGGAAGTTTATCCCGGAAGAGAGAAAAATGAATAAGTAGAACACTGATGGAAAGAAAGAGAAAAAATTGGCGTATGGAGGAAAAGTTAGGAGTCCGAGAGGGAAAGGGTCAAAACGAGAGAAAGGTGAAGCCTGGGAAAAAGGAAATGAATATCTTGGAAGACATGTTAAAAATAAGGAGGGGGAACGAAGTGTCCAAAAAAGTGAAAAAAAAGTACATTCGTGTTTACAGGAGAAAGAAAAAAATGGAGGTAAATCGTAAGAGAAAGTAACTGGAACTGGAACTCACAATCAGAACACACAGATATATCAAAATTAGAACAGTGAGAACATACATAACTTTACTCGAGAATAAATTGTTACAGTTTACTGGAACAAAATTTACGTTTTATTTGGAAGCTAATTATGATCAAAGATTTTCAGGTCAGTAGTTTTTTACGCAATAAATAAGAAATGGTAATGACGGCGCTTATGATGAGGTGTGAGGAGGAAGGCTTCGTGAAAGGTAGTCGTTAGATTGTTAGAGAGAGAGAGAGAGAGAGAGAGAGAGAGAGAGAGAGAGAGAGAGAGAGAGAGAGAGACTGGAAGAAAGATGAGGTGGTTGAGAGAGGAATAAGAATTGAAAAGGCTCCTGGAAGAAGACTAATGGAAGAGAGCACTGAGAGTCGAATGATAGAAAGTGAGCGAGTGAGAAATAGTGCCAAGAAATACGTGAATGAGTGTGAAAAATTGAGCCAGGGAGTTGGTTTGTGAGTGTAAGAAATTGAGCCAGAGGCTGGGTAACGATTGAGGGAGGAAGAGATTTGGTTTATGAGTGAGTTAAATTATATGAGTGAACTGAGTAATGAGGAGTGAGAGAGCGAGAAACTGAGCCAGGGAGTAAATTAACATGCTGGGGAGCGATACGTGAGTGGAAAACTGAGCGAGTGAGTTGGTTAATAAGTAATCTGAACGAAGGAGTTGCTAGTGAGTGAGTAAGAAAATGAGTGAGGGAGTTGGTTAATGAGCGAATCAGAAATTGTGTAAATATTAGAGTGAAAGTTTGTATGAGTAACTGATTAAGCTATATTAATGAAGTGCTGTATAACATTGTGAGTGAGAAACTGAGTTAGCGTGTGTCAGTGAATGAATGAATGAATGAGTGAGTGAAAGTGACCGTATACGTGTGAGTGAGTGAAGATGAAAGTGAGTGATGTTAGGAGGCGAGTGAATGAGTGAAACCGTGAATACGTGAGTGATGAGTGAGTAAACGATCGTTTTAATTGGTATATGAATCAGTGAGTGAAAGTGTTCATGTGTGTGTAAAAGTGAGTGAATGAGTGAAAGGAAGTGAGAGTGGGAACATATATTTGAATGAATGTGTGAAAATAGCCGTGTATGCATGTGTGAACGTATGAAAGCAAGTGAGAGAGTTGGAATATGTAAATGATTTATGGTTAATGTGAGTGAGGACGTATGTGAACAGTTGAGTGAATGAATGAGTGTTCAAGTGACAGACATTGTGAGTGGATGAATTATTGAACGTGAAGGTAAGAGTATGTGTGAATGGGTGATTCAGCGAACAAGTGAAGAGGAGTGAGTATGAATGAATGAATAAGTCAGTGAGTGAAAATAAGGGTGTGTGAATGGATGAGTGAATAGGCCAATCAGTGCAAAAGTGTGAGAGTGGATGACTGAGAGAGAGTGACAGAAGGGAAGTATGAGGAATGTGATATAAGTTAAGTAAAATAGTGTGTGCAAGTGATCGAGTGAGACTGCGAGTGAAAGAGTGAGTTAGCGAGTGAGTGAGTATAAGATTTTCTAAGCCAGGTACTTTAGTGGAGGTGCTGTGCCATCATCCCCCTGACTGTCAGTAATATTAACTGAAAGATTGCACGGGGAAGTGGAGGTCATTGAGGTGATGAGGGGGTAAAAAGGTTAGAGGACCTAATAGGGTAAGTAGGAGGGCTCATGCAAGGTCACACGGATGAGTAAGTTCAGTAAGAGGGGTTACACTAGGTCACAGGGATTACTAAGTCAGTAAAGTGAACCACGCACAGAAATCAGAAGAGGTCACACAAAGATACAGGCCACAGTAGAGTTTGTACGGTATGAGGGATCACACAAGACTGCAGGGGTCAGACTGTGAGAGTAGGAGTCAGAAGGAAGGGTCAAACGTGGTCACAGTGGACAATGATCTCAGTAAGATGGGACATACGGTGTCACAGGGGTCTCACAGGGTCACAGGGGTCGGTAAGGTCTCACCCGAGGTCATAGGGCAAGTCACTATGCAGTCACAAAAATTTTTTGATCATCATATTTCTCTCTCTCTCTCTCTCTCTCTCTCTCTCTCTCTCTCTCTCTCTCTCTCTCTCTCTCTCTTTTATCGTGTTCCCATGAAAAGTTACACAGAAATGTTAGTCCACACGGCATAGTAGATATCTTAAAACGGATAAGACAACGTGAATGCAGCAGAGGGTAAGTCTGAAATAATGGAGTCATGTCACACTGGCGTTAGTATCTAATGGGGTGCCTGGGGGTTCAGTGCGGACGCTCTTTTTTTATATATTACAGCAAAGAATCCGTCCTTAGGTGTGAACTGCAAAAAAATGTCATAGGTCTTGGTAAAATTTTGGCATAGAAAAATCAGCTTAAACGGTTTTCATCAATTTTGGATCAGCTTGGGGAAGGATTGAGGGTAATGCAATATCAAAGCGATATAATTCTGAGGATCAGTTATCAGTCAAGGACACAGGACACTTGTATCTGTGTTTGAGTACATTAACTGTTACAGTTTTGATATGCTTTGGACCACACTGATGGAAGAGATGATGATCAGCTACTTGGGTTATTCTTTTTTTTTTTTTTTTTTTTCAACACCAGATCAGAGGGCAAAGTCGCCTAGTAAAGTCAACTTTAAGATTTTTTTTATCCGATTGTAGAAGAGGTCAGTGTTAGGCAAGGATAAGGGATTAGATTTTTAAAATAATATCAGACGTCAACGGCACTGGGAAAGGTCAGAATGTTAGGTCACAGGACACAGTCAGCTGAATCAGTTTTGATCGGATTTGGATCAAGTTCTTGGAAAAGTTACGGGTCAGGCAAGAATGAAGTAATTCGAACAGAGTAATTGCTCGAAAATCGAAGTTCCAGAGCAAAACCAAACGTTTGGCCCTTACGCTACTTGGTGGGAGCTGGTGTTGCACTCTCTGAGTCTCCTTTATATATTTTTCTTATATCGCCAGTGTATGCCATGAATTTACTATTACTTTATTGTTAGTGGACAAATTGTAAAGGCATGCCTCTGTGTGTGTGTGTGTGTGTGTGTGTGTGTGTGTGTGTGTGTGTGTGTGTGTGTGTTTTAATGATGGAAATAGAATAATTACAATATTAATCAGTTTAAGACCAAAGTTTCCAACATGACCTGAGTGAAATTTACACCCAGTGATGCTGTTTTTCTTTTTCTGTATTTTGAAATATTCACTAAATGAAGAACAAAACAAACAGATTAAAAGTATCTGTAGATAATATTTAAAAAAAAAATCCGCCCCCTTTTTTTAGTTGATTGTAACATGTTCCCAGGACTATACAGGATGTATTGTCATGTCTGAATATTTTATACTAGAGAAATAGTTACTCGTCAAGATGACTTGCGACAGAATAGTTCATTACTATTTCTTAAGGGTCTCATCAACCCTAATAAGTCATTACAAATAGGTATAAGCAGGTGTGCCATTCTAGGGTTAAGTCAGAGCTGCACAAGGAATGCCAATTGGCTTTCCACCAGTGTCCCCTTTTCGTGCTCTTCCCTTCCCTTACTTTCTCTTCCCTTTTCTCATGCTTTTTTTCTTTTTCACTCTCTTCTTAGCTTCTCTGTCTTTTTTTTTTTTTTTCTGTCCCTCAATCCCACCAATCAAATCCCTACAGTCACACTCATACACTCAGTAAACACAACTGTTCTATCAGTATTACGCTGGTTTACCGGCTACACTAATACCGCGTCCTCTTCCTCACATCTCGTCTTGCCATTTTTGTGTCTTGCCTTGTCATTTTAGTCCTTCTCTTCTTTCCATCACTCTTCTGACCATCTCATTTCTCTTTTTTTCTCTACTTTTCTCTGTATTGTCGTGTGTTTGCAAAGAGGAACAAATAGAGCAAGGAAGAGAGAAATGAGGGAAGTAAGGGGGGGGGGGAGAAAATTGGAAGGGGAGAGAGGGAGTAAGGTGCGGGGAAAGAAAGGGTGGGGGCGAGGAAGAGAGGGAGTGGGAATGGGGATTAGGTGGGCATTAGGGTCAGACATTTTGATGATCATCATCAAAATCATTTTCTTCTCTTTTCTCATTCTGTTTCCTACAATCGATCCCTACACTTAATGCATGCATACTTCACCCCTTCTTTTATACTTGAATTTCTAGGGCAATGATTATGATAGTTTTACACACACACACACACACACACACACACACACACACACACACACACACACACACACACACACTGATTAAATGTTGATACAGAAACAGGACAATCCGAACTTAACCAGAAAACTCTGTACCGCAACCAGGTAAAACTATGTAAATACACAAGCAAATACAAACCCACCACTACCACACTACACCGCTCTCGTGTTATTTTTATTTCCGGCTTAAATTTTGCTCGAGTTATTGTGTACGTCTTTGGAATTTGTGATCACAGTTATGAGGGTCTCAGGGAGCGTCGCTTATTTCCAATAGGTAATTATACATAAACGATGGGTATTATTTTGTGGACTGTACCTGAAGCCTTCAGGCCTAGTGGTCTGTGTAGGTCACTCCAGGTGATGGACTTGGTTTAGGCACAGGTTCAAATCCCCAAAAGAACATAAAATTCATTACCATCCTCACCACATTCCTCATAACATCATTAATGACAACCCCTAGTATAACCATCACCACAAACCCTACCACAACCTTCACAACAAACCCAACCACAACTTTCAAAACCCCTACCACAACCTTCACCACAGATATTCCACCATCCATCACTACAGCCTTACAAGATTACAAGATAAATTTGTAAAATTACGTCATCGCACTGACGGGGTAAATATGGTTTTGTGTATTGCACGGCTCTTAACGATCCTCATTCTGCTGTAGTTTGCCGAATATATATATATATATATATATATATATATATATATATATATATATATATATATATATATATATATATATATACAGTATATATATATATATATATATATATATATATATATATATATATATATATATATATATATATATATATTTATTTATTTATATATACAGTATATATATATATATATATATATATATATATATATATATATATATATATATATTTCTATAGACATCTTTTCAGTTCCCGGTTACACCTTAACATTATCACCGCCGGCAGGAGTCCACGATGTATTTTTTGATGAATGCAACACCATCATTTCCAACAAAACCTCATCATTGTGATAATTCTCTCTCTCTCTCTCTCTCTCTCTCTCTTTGGAGTAAGTGTGTGTGTGTGTGTGTGTGTGTGTGTGTGTGTGTGTGTGTGTGTGTGTGTGTGTGTGTGTGTGTGTGTGTTAAAACCGTTAATCATGTTCGTGTTAATTATTCCACCTTTTTTTATCTCCTTCTTCCTCCACCACTTCAGTGACGAATTGTACAACTTTCCTTCAACTAAAAGAAAAATACATGAAATGATGTACAGTATGTTGGTTTTCTTTTTACGTCATCGCTTTCACTGACGGACAGAGAAGATTAATATCATACCAGTAATATTATTAAGTACTTAACAATAATTGTATTTCCGTTTCGTTCAGTCTGCTTTATTATGATATTATTCGGCAAAGGAAGGACATATCGGCATTAAGAGTTTAGACTTTTCCTAGAGACAGTGATAAAAGTTTTTCTTCTCATTCAATAGTGTCAACCGCAGAACAAGTTACCTTTTATCCAGGAAAGTAGTGACACCAAGGAAGTAAGGAACATATCTTCATAGCCGTCACTGGTATATGAAACACACTTATAGTATCCTAATTTCTAAAGCATTAATATTTTTGTAACCATGCTCTTGCCATTTTAAAAAGTAAAGAACGTGAAGGTGTGTGCGCCGTCCATTTCTCAAAGGACCTCTGGGTCTCTAGAACAGGCTATGTATTTTGTGCCGTTCGTTAGATACCTGAGAGAGAGAGAGAGAGAGAGAGAGAGAGAGAGAGAGAGAGAGAGAGAGAGAGAGAGAGAGAGAGAGAGAGAGGAACTTGTGATAGGCTTCCTATAGACAGCCTTCGGGTGGGAAAGTCATTCATCAGGAACAAAACGAAACCCAGCCAGTGGCCAGATATACTGAATGTTTATGATGTTGAACACCCCCCCCCCGCGTATTCCCTCTCTTTATATATACAGTATATAAATATATATATACAGAGAGAGAGAGAGAGAGAGAGAGAGAGGCATATTAATGAGCTTTTTTTCCTACAAATCCAAGAGCCAATTGCTCTTTGTCAGGAAGTCAATCGGCAATACCTACTTGTAGAAAGACCTAAGTGTACTGACCTCAAGTTCTACAAACCATGCATTGAAGTAGATATAAAACATAAAAGCATAGGGGTTTCGATATTTTGTAAAGGAGTAGTTTCTGTATGTAAAGAATGAAATAGTCCTTTCTCTGTACAGTGGTACTGTATGCATTCGAAACATGTTATTCTGTTCTAGTCGCCGACTCTAGACAATGGTATTGCGAGATTTTAGAGTCAAGACCTTTTAGGGAGAGAGAGAGAGAGAGAGAGAGAGAGAGAGAGGACATTAAACACACGACCGTTATTGCATTTAAAAGGATGGCGTCTTTTTCATTTTATATTTGCTACCGTCAAACGATTTTATTTGGCTTAGGGATGACCTGTTCCAATAAAGCAGATAATAAAAATTATTTCCACCGCCGTAAAAGGTTTGCTATTCTGCGTTTAGTCAGACACTTTTAATACCAGAGGAAGTGGCAGTAAACAAATCGCCTCCATGTCGCCCTGTCTTTCAGCATCAACTGCCGTTCACCCATTTCACACCGCACTGATAGGGTACATAGATGTCCCTACCCTGTCCAGAGGCTTGATAATATCTGGTAGTAGCAATTAAAAAAAAAAAAAAATCCAGGATTTTTGTCTCATCAGCTCCCCTCCTCTCATTGATCCTCCAGTCTCTATCACGTCGCTGCTGCGTTATAATTATCTTTCTCTGTTTGGAGTGTTTTTAGTTGCACGATTTATATTTATTTCATCATATCCCTTTTCCGTTACCTAGGGCACACAACATCCTTATAGCTACGCATCCCGTTTCTTTACAGTTCGATAATGCAAGAGTTAATCACTAAGTCCTTCGTGTACACAATTATACTCTTTTTTTACACTATTTTGGTCCAATATTGCCATCTCCATCGTGAATGCTGAGTTTTGAGAATGCATTAGCACTAGAATGTGATGGTTGTCATGAACAAAATGCGATGCACAGCTGTAGTATTGTCTTTTTCTGCCACTGAAGTATGTGAAATAAGCCACTAGAATGACGAAAATCTGGGTCAAGTTAGAGTAAAAAGACTACAGCTTACTCAGCAAATCTTTCCCCACTTATTTCTCTCACTGTCTTTAACTTCCATTTTTTTTTTTTTTTTACGCGATGTGTTCAGCATATTAAACAGATTTTCATTATGGCTACCCTTTGTCCAACTCGTAGGGAGAAACAACCTTTCAAGCCTCGAAGTATGTTTGTTTTCCTCTGCATGAAAAAAGAAAACATATTTTAACGACATGTTTACTCGCCAGAGGACTCCTTTGTCACTGCTCTTGTTTTCATCGCCATCAAAGTGTGTCAATAAAGAAAACTTCGCGTCCACTTTTCTCGCTATTAAAAGCCGAGCAGTTTTGTGCCCAGCTTGCTTCACTCATTAGCTGCTGCTTTTTACCAAATTAGGGCATACTTTTCTTACGCATGATGTTAATTGTGCGTTGTAAGACTTCCAGTACACTGACATCTTTATATGTTCATCGCCAAACTACTTTAATTGTGTAAGGTTAGGTCATACGTTTTATGATTATTCTAATTGTATTAGAGTTTTTTTTTTTTTTTTTTGCTATGAACGTGGTTCAGCCACTTGAGTCGATAGTGGCTTCTCTATACATTCCTCTTACTCCCAGACTTCCGGTACATAATTTATTAATGTCAGAGTAAGTCGCACATATGCCTCCTCCTTTAACAGAATTTTAAGCAACTTTTGTATGCGATTTCTGCTGTGTGTGCCCGTTCAGGTCTTCAATTCGATATATTTTTTTTTCATTCCTACCTTCAAACTATTTTAATTAGGTCAGCTTAATTCATGCATGTTCGTGTTCCTCTTTACCGAATTAGAATAAACGTTTTTATGTGCTTTCGCACAGTGACGTAATTTGTTATTTCCTCTCATGTCATGACGAGCTTCTTAAGGTTACGAGGGACTTTTTGAAGGGAGGGTTTTGATCTGGCCCCCATTAATTAGTTTCTGCACGACTAGGGGAGCTTGTAAGCCGAATAAAATCGTCTGGTGGCAACAAGAATTTCCTGCAGCAATTATCCTCATCTGGTAGTCAGTGCCTTCAGTGAGGTCCTTTCTTTTTTTTTCTCTCTCTTCCATTTTCCTTTTTTACTCCTACAGTACGATGCTGTTGTGTAGGGGTAATTGTTGCTACATCCAGACGATTTTATTCAGCTTAGGGGAGACATTTTGTCTATCATGGGGCTTTTATTTAGTAAAGGGAAGACCTCTCGTACTATAGAGTTGAAACACTGATTGTTAAGGTGTTTTGTTCCATGGTTAATTAACACAGTTGCTACTGCTGTTTGGATTAGGGTAACCCACTGGTAGTGAAAGGATATAAATCAACGATGCTTTTTTTATGTCATGTTCTTGCTATTGATGCAAGTCTTCGTTAACCATCCTAGTTCGATGGCGCCTGTTTGTTGTACTAGTGGTACTGCCAGACAGTTTTAGTCAGCTAAAGTGGGACTTTCGATACAGGATGAACGATGCGGAAGCGTTCCTGCTTTGTACGTGTCCCTGCCTGATAATGTTACCGTGAATATGCATGGGCCGAGTAGTATGGTGTATTGTGTCAGTATCATGGCGACTCACTGAGGTATATTATAACTGGTTTTATACATCCGGATGTGTGTTGCTCTGTTGCTCACAGTGTTACATCTGGGTCATTAAAGATATGTAAGGCTCAAGTTAGTTTGTATGATCTAGAAGTGTTGCTTCACTTCTAGGTTATGAGAACCTTTCCTAGCACAGCGTTCTTACTGATCGCATGTATGGGTTTCTCCAGGGACGCTCCGCTGGCGATCTTCTCACCTTCCTCTCAGACTCCTGGTCAACCTCCATTCGGGACTTTTACGAAAGCTTTGCCATTGCGCTTCACATTTCGAAGGTTTTCGATCGAGTCTGGCATAAATCTTTTAATTTCCAAACTGCCTTCTTACGATTTCTGTTTTTATATTTGTGCCTTCATCTCTAGCTTCGTTTCAGTGTTGGGTACAACTCTCATATGTGGGGAGATGCCCCACATACAGTTCTCAACAATGTGGAATCAAAGACTTTTCTTCTCATTAACTCTCCTCCTCATTCTGGCTTCCTTCAACCTCTGTCTCTTTGCCGCACTGTTGCATCTTTATCTCTTTTCTAGCGCTTTTTGAATAGTCAGTGCTCCTCTGAACTGTCTGCTTGCATAAAGCACATGGCACCCGTTTAGCAGCAAATTCACATCCCTTGTCTGTCCAGCTTTCTAATGCAAGAGTTAAGCGTTACTTCCAGTCCTTCATGTATGCAACAGGTTAACTCTGGAAATGACTTCCTCTCTCTGTATTGCCTACTTCCTATGACCACTAGTCTTTTGTGTCCAGTCATCTCGAAATGAACGGTTCTTGAATTTGGCTCTCTCTTCTCTCGTTTTTATTATTATTATTATTATTTTTTGAGAGAACAATCTTGCAGGTTTCTGATCTTCGGTTCCTTCTTCCTTGCATTAAAAAAAAAAAAAATATTGAGCAGAGTCAGTTGTTTGGCAAACTCTTGTTACTCCCTGTCGGGTCGTAGATTTGGAGATATAAAAATAGAAATCCATGTGTGATCTGCCGTAGTGCATCTCTGCTACTTTCTGCATGTTGGTTCTGGTTCATGAAGGGTGATTTTTTTTTTTTTTAATTGCTTGCAGTCTGGCTTAGTGTTTCTGTCACTGCATATTTCTGAATCATGAACTCAGAATGAAGTATAGGAGGCGGTGTGTGATCTGCTACAGTGCCGCTCTGTTTCACAGACCGAGAGTTGGTGCTGGATCACGGAGGTTGAGAAAATTAAAGGAGAAAGTGTTTGTGTAGCACAATAGGCAACAGCGTTTTGTGAAATTGGACGTGAGCGATATTTGGCCTGATTTTTGGCAGATTACTCCAAAAAGGGTCCTCGCAAAATCATAAATTTCAATTTTCTTTCTTTGTCTGTCCTTCCCTGTAGCGAGGAAGTTGTGGATCACCCTCCCCGCAGTCTTGGAGATGCCCCTGACAACTGATGATTAAATTCGGATAATTAGATTTCAGTTACAATATACTGAAGTAACCATCCAGAGATAATTCTGGTTTTCCGTGCATATAACGCCGGATGAGATAATATTAATCTGAGTGTGAGTACAGTGTAGAAGCCTGAGTGTTAATAATGTCACGCTTAACCCTTTCTTAATCGGCACAATTGTAGGATATTTCAGATGACGCCAAACTATTTTTTCAGCTGAAAGTGAGTCATAGGAGCCTTTGTTGACTCAGCAAGGAAGAAGGAAAGAATATGGGAACAGGAACAAGAGATGAAGTTAAGCTTCAAATTATAATACTGGAATGAATCGGGATGGAAGAGGAGAGTATGAGGGAGCTTGAGAAAATAATAATATACAGTATATAGTCATTTCAGTCACCGGTACCTTATGAATCAGGTATGACAGGGATTGAGGAAATTTATCCTTTATGACCAAAGTGTTAATCCCTACAATGGTATGAAACTTTTTTTTTGTTCACTTATGTTTTGTTCCTCCATGTGATTTTACTCGGAGTAGAAGATATAATCTTACTGAATGGATAAACTGAGAATGTTTCCAATCATTACACTAAGAAAGGCCTTCCCAAACTGTTGTCATCTGTGAGAAACAAGAATCTTTTAAAATACAGTGAAGGAATTAAAAGATTGCCCTCATTTAGAATTTTCTAGACCATAACGTTACTCGGTGGCACCAGTAAAGACAAATAACAAATAAAGACATAAATACACGGAATAAAATATAGCCCTCAAATTATTTAGTAATTAACCCTTTCGCTATGATGGCCGTTTTACTATTCCAACTGCCAGGCCAGTTTGATAAATTTGTGAGAGAATTTTCTGACTGGAAGGGTTAGGTGAAGCCTTTATTATACTGTTCAGTACTAGGACATTTTTCAAATCTGAATAAATTAATTCGAGTGGAGGTTAAGGGACTGATGTAATGAATGTATTGTGCATCAGTGCTTTGGGTGGAGTACCAACAAGATGGGAGAGTATATGAGGGAGGGTGGTGTGTTATGGGAAAACTCCTTATTGCATTTGGACTAAGGAATACCTGGAGGTCTCTTTGTTGAAAGCAACTCTTAAAAGAAGTGATTGTAGGCAACAAATGGATAGAACGAGTGGGGAAATAGCTTAATTGAATAACAGACACCGACATACAAGGGTTTTAAGATTCCATTCGTTCACGAGCGATAATAAAGATAAAATATTTGGGCCAGTTCTAAGCTTCATTGCTATTCATCCTTCTCTACCCTTTGAATGATAAGTATTGAATTAAATAAAAGGCCAGGGGGGGAGGGAATAATTTTCAGGAAAATAAATAAAGGTTTTTAAGCCTTTCAGTCTGATGATGCCTTTTTTATCATCTTGCAACCATCACACAAGTTTATCCATCATGGGGGAAGTGTTAAGAATGGAACATAAATGCTGGCTGGAGGGAGATGTGGATAAGGGAAGGAGGGGGAGGTGAAAGGGGGAGGGAGAACGGGAGAGGAGGATGGGAAGAGGAGGTGAAAGAGACTGGAAACGGGAGAGGAGAATGGGAAGGGGAAGTGAAAGAGACTGGAAACGGGAGAGGAGAATGGGAAGAGGATGTGAAAAGGAGAGGGCAACGAGAGAGGAGGATAGGAAGGGGAAGTGAAAGGGATAGGGAAATGGGAGAGGAGGATGGGAAGGAAAGGTGAAATGAAGAGGGAAACGGGAAAGGGGAATGGGAAGGGGATGTGACAGGGGGAGAGGGAACGGAAGAGGAGGATAAGAAATGGAAGTGAAGAAAACAGGGAAAAGGGAATGAACCATGAGAAGGGGCGGTGAAAAGGAGAATAGGATCTGGAGAGGAGGATGGGGGAAGTGAACGTGAGGAGATGAGGTGAGAGAGAGAGAGAGAGAGAGAGAGAGAGAGAGAGAGAGAGAGAGGGTGGATGTGAAAAAAAAATGTTCGAAAAAATAAGATAATTGAAAGAACAAGAAAACTAACGAAAATGATGACTAAAATGAAAAGTGTAAATGGCTGTATAACGAGGCCGAAGCTCTCATTATAGGGAGTTACGTATAGAGGTGCATATGGCGGGTTGCACTTTTTTTATTGTTTGATATATTTATCTTATTTTGTCAAACTTAGTAATATACTGTACGGAATGAAGGATGCTTTAGAGATTTATGAAACCTGTAAAAGATATATGAAACAATTCGTGTGAATCGTTTCTCATGTAAGTGGAGCCAAGAAACTGGAGGCTTGAATCATGTTGGAATGGAGGTATGAACCATTTCACTTAGCACTCTAGTGACAGCATCCTTGTGTGTGTGTGTGTGTGTGTGTGTGTGTGTGTGTGTGTGTGTGTGTGTGTGTGTGTGTGTGTGTGTGTGTGTGTGTGTGTGTGTGTGTGTGTGTGTGTGTGTGTGTGTGTGTGTGTGTGTGTGTGTGTGTGTGTGTGTGTGTGTGTGTGTGTGTGTGTGTGTGTGTGTGTGTGTGTGTGTGTGTGTGTGTGTGTGTGTGTGTGTGTGTGTGTGTGTGTGTGTGTGTGTGTGTGTGTGTGTGTGTGTGTGTGTGTGTGTGTGTGTGTGTGTGTGTGTGTGTGTGTGTGTGTGTGTGTGTGTGTGTGTGTGTGTGTGTGTGTGTGTGTGTGTGTGTGTGTGTGTGTGTGTGTGTGTGTGTGTGTGTGTGTGTGTGTGTGTGTGTGTGTGTGTGTGTGTGTGTGTGTGTGTGTGTGTGTGTGTGTGTGTGTGTGTTATTCATATTTCTGGATCCTTCTTACCTTCAGTCTTAATGGGTGACATGGTTAGGATGATCATGATAATGCTGATGACTGAAGATGTAAACATCGGTGTTCACAGGCGGCTCATTGATATTAAGGTGGTGCTGTGTGTGACTGGCGTTAATAGCCAAGGTTGACGCAGCTCGAGCAGTGTTTACAAGAAGCAGAGGTGTGTTTACTCCACCACCACCAGACACTCACACCACATCACCACACCCACATCATATGCCACACCCAGTGACTTGAAACTTATGTCCTTGTAATACCACTCATACTACACCCACAACATTATACCAGGACCAACACCACTACACCGGACATTAACTCTTCACAGCCACACTCATAAACCACCTCCTTTAATTTCGAATTACTGCCGTTCGAACACCACTAATAATGCACTAATACCATCACACAATCACGAAAGCCACCGCAACAGCACTTACCGCCAAGACCCAACACCAGAAACGCACATAAAACAACTGGACTCATAACCACCTGCACTGACTTAGAATTTGTGTTGTCCTATCACCACTAATACCGTATTCATACCAATACACCTCGTGTCACTCCTCCATATCACCGCTCACACCTACTGCTGAATTAGAAAGATCTGTAGAATGTCATCTTTAACTGTTGATATTGGACATTACTCGTTAACCCAATGGCTCTTTTATATTTTTGCCTGGTATCTATAGCTGTTTTGTACAGGAAATATATCTCTATTATTGTTAATAATCCATTGTGTGAACAGCCATGAACAGATGTTCGCCAACATTTTTTTGCCTGCATAGTGTCCTGCCGTACATATTTCTCATTCATTTTTTGCCATACAGTAGGAGTGTCCCTCCATCTCACACCCTCTTGTTGTACGCTTCACTGTGCTGTCACATAAGTATAGTTTACTAGCAGGGGTACTCGGCGTTGCGGGGCCCCAAAAGCACCTTAATCCTATTTGTTCTAGTTCAATCTTTCTTTCTTTCTACTCCAGAAAGACCATATACCTCTTATGCTTTTGAAGAGGGATTATAAGTAGTCCAGGAACTTTCTGTTTCAGCTTTAGCAGACTAACGCACAGTATTTGTGCGCACTTGTTTACTATTACCGGTGACCTCAAGTGACCTCAGTGATCAACCTTACATAGCCACTGTCCGAACTGGAGGTCATGTGAGTCTCCATGCTAGAAATTGGGCTGCTGAGTACAGTCGTTCGAGCGTGTATTATAGGTGACCTCAAATGACAACCGACTAGTGACCTCAAATGACCTCAGAGGGCAACGTCACATAGCCTATGTCCGAACTGGAGGTCATTTGAGTCTCCATGACAGAAACTGGGCTGCTGGGTCTAGCTGTTCGAATGTGTATTACCAGTGATCTCAAATGACCTCAGACCGGTGACCTCAAATGACCTCAGAGGTGAACGTCACATAGCCTATGTCCGAAATGGAGGACATGTGAGTCTCCATGCCAAAAATTGGGATGCAGGGATATCCGACGTCGCCCGGGCCCAAAAAGTCGAACACTCTATCGGTGACCTCAGATATCCCAGAGCTGAATTTTGACCCGCTTAAAACCATTCTTGGGTCACCCTGATTCAGAATATATATGAGCCTGGGGGTCTCTGGCCCTTGGTTTGGGTGTGATTGAAGGACAAACAAACAAATATACAAACATCGTGACCCTTTTAGATATACAGATTTAACACCTTCCAGTGCTAAGGTTGGCAGAAGAATGTCGGCAAACTTTCCTTTATCTTTGTACATAAAAAACAATAATTAAATATTTTCCATGATTAGTAAAAGCTAACATAAATATTGTATATAACAGCCATGAAAGAAATAATAGAGCTATCTGGAGAGCTTTTCATGTTTTTGACGTTACATGTTCGCTCACGTTAATGCCTTCCTTACTAAAACAAAAACTGCAATATTGTAGTCGTGTTTTCTAACCCATGCTTCGGGGGCGCAAATAGGAAACTTTAATCCCTTGACTGCAGAAGTTTCAGTGAGTTAAATGTAATAATCAGTCGTAAGCTGGACTGAGATGAAATGCTCGTTATTTTCGTAACAAAACGTTAACTGTGGTTTTGTTTTCCAATTTTGCTTGCTAATGTCTCCAGCGTACAAAAATTGTCTGACCTCAGCCGAAATGAAATGCAAAGTAGGTAATTAACAGCTGTTCGTCACCCTTTTCTACACACTGTAATATGCCTAACAACCAAGCCTGGGCTGCTCTAAAAACCGTATTTATACAAACAATATACAACATGAAATCACAGAATAATTCTCTCAGCAACATTAAAAACTTTATTAGCTAACACAGACAACACACACTCATAGCAATGCAGACCCGCTGTGACTTTACTGTAACGGTTAGGACATTGATTTTAGAGCCTTGCTGATCTACTTCAAAGATCTGGGTCGTGACCCTGGGATTAAAAACCATGGTTTTAATCCCTTCACTTCGAGGGGTATCCACATAATTTGCCTAAATCACATACTAAAGGGCTTTAAGGTGCCATAGTTAGAAATAAATACATGACTGACAGGTGGCTGTGACCCTTCCCCATGAAAATATATCCAGAGGACTAATTAACATCATATGTAAACACCTCCCTTCCGACATTATCCTGTCAAATCACCGTCATTCACTGTAAACAAGCCGTAGTGAAGGCAGCAGAGGGGAGTTGATATGTGTGTTTATGAAGGTAACACTACCATGATGTCCTCTCAGGTGCTTCACAGCCTCGCCACCATCATCACTCTCAGCCTTTTTGCATCACTAACTGTATCCCTTCACTGCGACCTCTTATTTTTTTAGTTTCCCAATTTTCGAATCGTTTTTGTTTCCAATTTTGGAGAGACTTTACTTTTATTTTTTTAACTAGAGGAGGTAGACATAGCCTTCATTACCCTCTAGTTTGAAAGATGTCCTCCCTAAGGTGAAAAAATTTGTATGGTGGTTGCGGAAATTGGAACAAAAATACATCCATGGTGAAGGAGGTAATGTTCTTGTGGGTCCCTCCGTGTACTGGTGAAAGCCACACTGCCACAATGTCTTCATACAGTACCATCACCACAGCTGCAGTTATTACCATCACACTTTTTTTTGTAACATTATTACATGAAGTTTCTAACTGTTTCACTCTGATGACGCATATTATTTTCTTCCTGTCTCTAGACTATTTTATTAATATTAGTAAAGACTTTTTGAACTGAAGGAATAAGATATACTTGTAGCTGCTATTTCATATTGTCATCGTGAGAAATCAACATAAGGTAGAATTATAATCTGGCAGTGACACTGATGGACAGGTAATAGACATGCTGGTAATTAAGGTGATAACACAAACATCTATGTTGTCAAACTTGCAGACGTTGGGGATTAGGATTACATGTCACTTTCTTGCAGGTGTTTTTAACCACTGCCAGTGTTATCACCGTCGCCACCAAACATACTTTCAGTAGTATATACACACACACACACACACACACACACACACAGTGGTAACGTTCTCGCTTGCCATCTGGTAGACGGGAGTTCGCGCCTCGCTCAGGTTGCGAAAAGTTTCACTGACGAAGTGGGTGGTTACTGTCCCCCTTGAGCAAGGGGACGGGTGTGTGGGTGTGTGAAGGTCACAGCATTGCCCTTAGATCGGACTATATGAGCTCTCAGCTCCCTTCCGGGAGGGTAAAATGCTGACGATCACGACCATCAAGTGATCCTGACAGACCCGGTGAATTACACACACACACACACACACACACACACACACACAGAAGGTATTATCGCCTCCAGCAGGACTGACATAACCTTCAGAGTGTTACGAGCAGAGACAAAATGCTTGACGGCCTCACAAAGAACTGGGTTCCAATTCGCGACTTCTTAAACGTGGAATGTGTTTGTTAGTGTCTCTTTTTTACAGTTGTTAATCTTCTTTCTAATATATTCAAGTTTCCTCGCTAATACTCTTCCTTTGCGGGAGCGAGCTAAAACCAACTCTACAAAGGTGTTCATTTCTATTCAGCGTTTCGTCTACACAAAGATATCGCCAGGAATGGAAAGACCACAACCACATCTGAGAATGAAATATGTTTACATTGATACGTGTGGTGCAAATGAATACTTAATTTAAAGGTACCTTTAATTTAAGTATTCATTTGCGCGTCGCCTTCCTCCACCAAACCTTGCTTTTTTCTTACCTCTTGACACACACACACTCTCTCTCTCTCTCTCTCTCTCTCTCTCTCTCTCTCTGTTTGCACACACACACACACATTTCATCACAGGCTTCAAATTCTTCCTTGATAACAGCTTCGAAATCTTACCGAAACTTAAAATCACATTTACCAGAAGTAATTTGATAGGCTTTTCATTACCATCATCATCATCATCATCATCATTATCATCATCATCATCACCATCATTGTCGTCGTCATCGTCCTTATTCTAACGTAATTTCGCAGTACTTCATTTCCGTGTTCCGGATTCAGAAATAAGAACCGTAAATATAAAAGCCAGAGGATAGCTGCGGAGCGCCGTGTGAAATGGGCCAGACATACATACATTCATTACTGTGGTTACTGGAGGGGGAAGGTGACAGGGAGGTGGGAAGGGAAATGGTATAAGGGAAAGCGGTGGAAAGGAAGGAAGATGATGGAAAGAGATGGAGAGAGAGAGAGAGAGAGAGAGAGAGAGAGAGAGAGAGAGAGAGAGAGAGTCTAATGTTTAATACACGGGAAATAGATTACCTCCTAAATGGGTAACACCATTCGAGACCAAGACCTCCTCTTGTACGTTTTTTTTTTCAATATACTCTTGTTTACTTTGTCTCATAGCTACACACTGCCCCACCCGACCCTTCCCCGTTCCCCTCCCCGTGCACCCCTTCATGTTCACTGTCACTCTCCCCTTCTCCCTCCCATCTTCTTCCTTTCCGTCAGACTCCATATCATGCTTCCCAAACTCCTTCCATTACATTTCATTCCCCTTTCTCCCCTACCTAACCCTCCATCGCAATATCTTCCTCTCTTACATTCCCTTCTCTTTTTACTGTCTTCTTCTCCCTCCATTACACCTCATCCCCTCATTTCTCTCTCATTCACACCCCCTGCCCATCACACTCCACTCTTAACTCCATCTTACCTCCATCACCTTTTTGCACAACTCTCTCCATCACACTATCTCCATCCCCTATCACCCCAACCTTCATCACCTCCCACACTCCTTTCTTCCCTCACCTTTCCCTCTTACATTTCCCTTCTATCATTTTTCGGTCCTCCGTCTCTCCTTTACTTCCTACCTTTTCATTATTCACCCCCTTAAAGTTTGCCGTCTTCACTGTTGTTACCGTCGCCTGAGTTGGTAGTGATGTATTTGGTTCCGTCTGTCTGTATGTTAGTATACTCAATTTTTCTATCTTTTACCTCTCAAATAATATACCTAGGAACCAGACTGACCATATCTGGGTGACATTGGAACATGAAGGACGTGTCTCAAAGGTCAAGGTCATTGGCAAAAAAAAAAAAATAAAACTAACCCAAGTGAGCTAAACTTTATGCATTATGTCAACACTGTTCTTTTTACATCATAACATACTGACGAGTCCCAGGCTGTTCTTTTCAGCTGAGGAAAGACGTCCTCGGGCTGAAGGGGTCAGACAGTTACAATACCGGTATGTGACAATCATTATCCACTGCATCTGAAAATGTCTTGTTTATTATATATATATTAGTTAACCATAAATTATTTTATTCTGCCAGGGAAAAAGTCCTTGGTTTGAGCGGGTTACGGACAGCCACAGTCAGTTCTTTTCATCATCATCCTATTCCTACTTGTCGCTTTGGCATTCACAGTTGTGTAAATTGGTGTTAATAACTACTTCCGTTAGAATGGGAGAAGATATACATAGGTACAAAGGATTGTTACTTGGGATGGAGATGGAAGATGAGAATATGGAAAAAGATGGTACACACGAGAAGTGGGAAGTTGAGCAAGCGATATCACGAATATACTGGCGGATAGGAAAGAGGCAACTGACAAAACAAGAGTGGGAGAAGTTAAGAGGCTGGTGAAACGAGAAACTGAAGACGCGAGATGAAGTTCGAGACGAAAAATAAGGACGTGGATTTTATATTGGATGCGGAGGATGAGACAGTGAATGATGAAGTTGTTAAACTAAAAGTGGAAGAAGTTAAGAGTTTGGTGAAACAAAAAAATGAACAATGCATAAGGTTTGATGTAACAAATTAAGGACATAAAGTGTGTAGGCTATAGGGATGCGGAGTGAGTTTATGGAAGGGTTAATGGATATTGTTTTTAATTCCTACATGTATTGAGGTCCTCTTCAAGCTGAGTCGCATCGTCTGGCAGTAGTGTATGTACTGTGATACAAGGGTGTCATCCTAGTGAAGGAGTTAAGACCACAGGTTTATGAGCTAGAGAGTGAGAATGTGATGGTGAACACAAGATGCAGGAAGTGGAAGACAATACAATGAATATGCTGACAGGGAATAAAAAGTGATTGATAGAAATAAAGGTGAAAGAAATCAAGAAATTGTTGAATCGAAAAATGGAAGGCGCCAGTGGTCTGCAATAACAGCTTTGTGATGTGTGACATGAGTGTTGAGGCAAGTGGTGTTAGCGAATTAATAATGTTTTAATACTGATACAGTGAAGACGTATACTATTGTGCTGTTAATTGGGATACATGGGGGACAAGAAATATCGTAGTGAAATAGGTAATTTCCAAAGTATGAGGACAAAGGAGAGCCAAATCTAAAGCTTGTATTAACAGAGGAAACGCAGGAAAACTAAACATGTGGAGTTGTGTAAGGGATGGGAATCTAGAAGAGAGGAAACTTGTGGGAATCTTTGGATAGAGAAAGACAAAAAGAAAGATAGAAGCTGGTGGGTGTTTAAAATATGGACCCACACGGGGACCAGAAGAACTAAAGCGCGATGTTTTATAAAAATGGACACTTACAAAGTCCAGAGGGAATGAAGTTCGTGGAGACTGAGAAAACTTGGAGACCAGACAGGGTGAATATTCCAAAGATTCCTTAACTGTGGAAACATGGGGACCAAAAAGAAATGAACCACATAAGGATCTGTGAGTACTGGGAAGACCGAGGTACCGGTAATCGCGGGAATGACACTTGTCACTATTTATAAGTTGAGACCAGAGGAAATGAAACGAGCGAAGGAGAACACAAGCACCAAAAAATGAAACTTATGGGATATGAAAACTGTGTGAGGACAGATGGGAAGCTAAGAAAACTATCGAAATAATAGGAAGGGGGAGGAGGGAAACTGAAAATAAAAGGGGGGGGGGGTCAGCGAGGGGGACAAGAGTCAAAACAGCTGAGACAAAGCATGAATGGAACAGACCCCCGGGGAGGCGTGGTGAAAGGCAGTGAAAAATATGTGAGGAAAAAAGAGAGGAGAAAGAATAGCGGCGGACAGAGAGAGAGAGAGAGAGAGAGAGAGAGGAAAAATGGAGAGAGAAGGTAGAGGAGGGAGATGGAACATAGAGAGAAGGGGAAGGCGGATAAAACTGGGGAGAACAATAGGGGAGATGGGAGAACATGTCAAGGAAAGGGAGAGAGAGGAAAAAATGAGATAGTAGGGAGACGGACATAAAAGAGAGAGAGAGAGAGAGAGAGAGAGAGAGAAGTGGGGGTGGGGGGGACTAGTCATGCAACTTGGTTAATAATTCTGACAGTTATGAAATAAACCTGGCTCTCACATACTCCTGCCTTGAAAGCAGACAATCAGTTTTCAGGTATAGTGGGAAACAAGTGCTCGTGGGTCCTTCGGGCCCTCTTGCACTTGCTCCTGCGGAGGGCTCTCGTGCTGCGCGCTTGCTTCCTCATGTTCTCACTCGTTTCTTCGCGCTTTGTGCGCGCGTTGCGATCATTTCAGGTAATCCGAGTCACGTTTATGTGCTGTTCTAGTCTAACGTCGTCACTATCGGCCGTCAAGGCGACATCAAAGGGCCAATGATGGTTCGTTTATGTGGTGTTCTAGTCTAACATTGTCACTTGGATTTTTTGCAGCTAACCAATTGGTCGTGTTACTTGCAGCTTCGGGAATTGAACCCAAGTTGTCTGCATGCAAGTACGAGATATTAATCACTCGGCCAGGGCAACCGACCGGGCGCTGGGAGCGGCGTTTTTTGGGCAAACCTTGATCGCTGATTAAATGCAGTAAAAGTTTTTTGATTGGTGATATGAATGGTAAAGTAGGGAATATGAAGGTGGATGGAATAGTTGGTGAGTGGGGTGTGCCTGCTGAGATAGATGAGAATGGTAGTGCGTTAACGGACATTTGTGCCGGGAGGGGGTTGGCGATAGCCAATACCCTCTTCAGGTACAAAATGATCCACAGGTATACATGGCAAGCAATGAGAAGGGTGGGTGGTGAACTGAATGAAAGAAAGGCAATGATTAATTATGTGTGTGTGGATAACAAGATGCAAAGATGTGTAATGGATGGAAGAGCTTATAGAGGTTGGGGGAGTGGACTTTCTGACCACTACTTGGTGGTGGCCAGAATTAAGATCCAAGTAAAATGGAGAAATAGAAGAAGGGAAGGACGGGAGGAAGGAGTACTTGCAAGGGGAGTGGAAAGGTTACAAGAGGATGAGAAAAAGGCAGAATATAAGAGAGAAGTGGAGGAATGATTGAGTAGATATGAACTGGAGCAGATGGGGGACGTGGAAGATGTGTGCAAGATATTCACAGAAGAAATATGTACAGCATGTGATGTGGTGTGTGGGGTGAAGAGAAGACGGAAGGGGGAACAAGGAACAGCATGGTGGAATGAAGAGGTGAGACAGGATGTGGCACAAAAGAAGAAAGCATACAATGAATGGATGAGAAATAGGGGCGTGGAAGAAGTTGAGAGGCGGAAGAGAGAGTTATATGTAGAAAGGAAGAGAGAGGTGAAAAGATTAGTATGAGAGAGTAAGAAGAGAGTGGTTGAGGAATTTAGAAGTAATTTGAGTGTAAAGTAGAGGGACTATAAGAAAATGTTCTGGAAGGAAGTGAAGAGAGTAAGACAGGGTGGCAGTGAAGTTAGTAAGGCAGAGAAAGATAAAAATAGTAGATTAGTAGTGGAGAAGGGAGAAAAAGTGAGCAAATGGAGAGAACACTTTAAGGAATTGTTGAACAGAGAGAATGGAAGTAATGCGAGTATAAGTGGCTGCGGAATGGCTGGGAGAAGGAGGGAGGTGAGAAGACAGGAAGAAATCAGTAGGATAGAAGTTATGGAGACAATGAAGAAAGTCAAAGTGGGGAAAGCCCCAGGAACTGATGAAGTGTGTGGTGAAACGCTGAAGCATGGGGGAGAGAGAGTAGTGGAATGGATGTGGAAGATGTGCAGATTGGCCTGGGAGGAAGGTAGAGTCCTGGAGGATTGGATGTCAGGTATAAATATTCCTTTGTACAAAGGAAAAGGGGAAAAAGAAGTGTGTGGTAATCATAGGGGCATATGTCTTCTTAATGTAACAGGAAAAGTGTATGGTAGGATACTTACTGACACAGTTAAAGAAATAACAGAGTAATTAATGAGAGGCTTTAGGAAGGGAAGAGGTTGTGTAGTTCAGATATTCATTTGTAGATCTTTAGTGGAAAAGTTTCTTGAGAAGAGAAAGAAGTTGTATGTGGCCTTCATGGCTTTGGAGAAAGCATATGACAGGGTGGATAGACAAGGATTGTGGAAAGTATTAAGGATATATGGAGTAGATGGGAAGTTGTTGATTGCTGTGAAGAGTATGTATAATGGTGCTAAGGCTGCAGTGCGTGTGGATGGTGAACTGAGTGAATTATTCTCTTTGAAGGTTGGGTTGAAAAAGGGATGTGTCATGTCTCCATGGTCGTTCAATTTGTACATGGATGGGGTAATAAAAGAAATACAAGGTAGGGCAGTGGATGTTGGAGTGACCCTAGTGAGAGAGAGGGTAATGTTTGGAAATTCGCTGTACTGTTGTTTGCAGATGAGACTGTGTTGTTAAGTGAAGACGAGGGGGAGCTGCAAGGCTTGGTGGATGAGTTTGGGAGAGTGTGTATGAAACGGAATCTACAGGTGAATGTAGGGAAGAGTAAAGTGATGGTCTTTGAGAGAGGTGAAGTCAGTGAATGTATACCCTATAAAAAAAGAATCGGGACCCTTACCGCACGATAAAATATGCCACACCGCACGAAGGAATTTGAAGCCCCAACTGAGTTTTGGTGCGTATCGGTGGTCATTGCGAGACGCATCAGCTCGTGGGGTCCCGATTCTTTTTTTATAGGGTCTACATGAGGTTGGATGGTGAGGAAATGGAAAATGTGAGTACGTTTAGGTACGTGGGTAGTGTGATGAGTAAGGATAGAAGTTTGGAGGGTGAAGTGCTTGAAAAGGTACAACAAGGAAGAAAGGTTGCGGTTCCTTGAAACCAGTGATAAGAAACAGGGAAGTGAGCATGGAAGTGAAAAAGTTATTACATGACAGTATTGTGATACCAGCTCTAACGTATGGAAGTGAAGCTTGGACGTTGTGGGAAGGACACAAGTCAGGAGTGAGAGCAGTGGAAATGAGTTATTTAAGAGTAGCCTGTGGAATCACGTGGAGAGACAGGCCGACAAATAAGGATATAAAGGAGCGTTGTGGTGTGGATGTAGATGTGATAGGAAGCGTTATGAGGAACACACTGAGGTGGTTTGGCCATGTGGAGAGGATGGAGGGTGAGTGACTGACGAGGAGAATGTATGTGAATGAGGTGGAGGGGAAAGAGGGAGGGGGAGGCCGAGGATGAGATGGAGGGATGGAGTGAAGAGATATATGAGAGAGGGGTGTGTGATTTGGGAGGAGGGCAGTGAAATGGCGTGGGACAGGGCGGCCTTGAGGCGATTTGTTTGTGGCCACCCCGTATGGGATTAAGGCGTCTGGCAATAGATAGATAGAAAAGATTTTTAATCGTGATGGGACCAAGTTTTTTCACATTAGCGAATTTTTTGCGATTTTTGTGCCAATCTTTGTGCTATTTAATGTGTAGTTTCGGCTGCCCAAAACACACACACACACACACACACACACACACACACACACACACACACACACACACACACACACACACACACACACACACACACACACACACACACACACACACACACACACACACACACACACACACACGCACACACACACACACACGGCTACTGCTATAGTATATTAGATTGATGTGATCTTTAAAACATTTTTGACGCTCTCAGGGGATTTGGTTGATCTTCCAAGCAGTTGTTAGGGACATGGGAAAGTATCAGGATCTTTCAGAAGTACTTAGGCAGATGAGGAACTAGAGTAATTTAAACACACCTCAGGCTAATGGTGAATTTGTGCGTCCTGCTGTTTTCAGGCATATGACGAACTAGTCTGGTATTCTAGACAGATTTCAGGCACCTGGGGAACTTGTGTGAACTAAATCAATTTCGTACGCTTGAGGAATTAGTGTGATATACACTGTTCCCAAGCACGTGGGGAACTGACGTGATTATCCAAGCTGTGCTCTGGCACATTTGGTAGTGTGATTTTATAAGGAACTACAGAGGTGTTCGTCTATAAAGCAGGTAATTAATCTGATATCTTCCATGCAGGTAAGAGGTACTTGGGGGAACCAATTTGATGTTTGTTAATATAGCAATGAATAAGTGTGGTCGTCTATGTTGTTATCAAGCATATAGGAAAATATTACGATCTTGCAAGAAACTAGTGTAATTTTCCAAGTAATTCACAGGCGGATTGGGAAGTAGTTTGATCTTAAATAAGGCAGAAGCTTGTGTGATCAGTCGAGGCTGTGGGAGGGGGCAATAAGGGTGAGTTGTCTGTCTTGGCCTATTGCCCCACCCCACCCTACCCCACCCCAATAAAAGTGAACTGTGTTGATCTGTTGCTTATCCCCCTCCACTCCCTTGCGTGGCTGAGAGAGAGAGAGAGAGAGAGAGAGAGAGTGTTAACCCCTTCAGTGCGATGACATACTGTTTCTGCCTTTTGCTTCATTTTGATCCAGTCTCACTCCATCTCTTAAAATGTGGGTTTGAGTGTTGAGATGATGATGATGATGATGAGAAAGTTACCTCCAGATAGTTTTTTATTCGGCTATAGAGATCACGTTGTAGTTATGAGAACAGAAACATGTCCATTTATCCCTTCAGTATGAAGTCGCCTTCTTGTATTTATTTCACCGCTTAATAATGTTACTAAACTTCTAGGCCTCTTGTTGTGAAGGGATTGGAGGCATCACTACTGTCCCTTTCATTTGGACGAGGTAAATAGTCCTGCTTCCTACAGATGATTATATACGGTTGTTATGAAGAGAGCCTCATATGGTGAAAGAGTTAGACACACCCTGTTATAATAATTAACAATAATAATAATGACATAATAATAATAATAGTAATAATAATAATAATAATAATAATAATAATAATAATAATAATAAGATAATAATGATAATAATAATAATAATAATAATAATAATAATATTAATATTAATAATAATAATAATAATAATAATAATAATAAGAAGAAGAAGAAAAATATGAATTAATAAATAAATGATAAATATCAAGGCTGACAACCTGCTAAACTTGCCTCTTTTACAGAAAACTGAGCAGAAAAAGTCAGATTCAAGATGTTTTATTTCGAGATGCCGTGATATAATTATTAGTACGGTATGGTTCCGGTCGAAGGTCACTGTATACTTATGCAGGTAAAACTGTTTTGACTCACAGTGCATGTAATTGTGCAAACAGAAGAATTATACTATTTCTATTCTATTCTATAGCCCGACGCCCTAATCCCGCAAAGGGTGGCCGCAGACAAAGCGACTCCAAGTCGCTCTGTCACCCACCATTTGACTACCCTCCCCCCAACTCACCCCCCCCCTCCCTCATATACCTCTCAACTCCATCCCTCCACCTCATTCTCGGTCTACCTCTCCCTCTCCCTCCCTCCACCTCACCTACATACACCCTCTTAGTCAGTCTTTCATTCTCCATTCTCTTCACATGTCCAAACCACCTCAGTGTATTTCTCCTAATCTTCTCAACCACATCCACATCCACCCCATAGCGTTCCTTCATTTCTTCATTCGTCAACCTGTCCCTCCACGCCACTCCACATGCTCCTCTCAAGTAACTCATTTCCATAGAGAATGAAGAAGGGGAGAAAGGGAGGAGGTAGGGGGAAAGGTGGAGAGGCGGAAAGAGGGACGTTAAAGGTAAAGAGGAAAGGAGGAGGAAAAAAGGAGAAGGAAGGAAGGAAAGAAGATTAAAGAAGATTAAGAGGATCAAAGAAGGGGTGAATGAAAGGCTTGGAAGAGAAGAGAAGTGGAGAGAGAAAGGGAAAAGGAAAGACGAAGGTCAATGGGAACGATGGCAGGGAACAGAAATAGAAAAAGGAAAGGGAAAAGGAGAGGGAGAAGGAGAATAAAAAAGAACATGAATAGGCAAGAGACATGTGGGACTGAAGTAGATCATACACAGTGAAAGAGTGGATTGGAAAAGAATTGATAAAGGTAAAAGAATTAAAGAGTGCAACGAAAGAGCATGAAAATCTCGGACGATGATGTCAGAATAAGAATGAAGTATTAGATGAAAGCAGAAGGGAAGGGGGGGTGAAGGAAAGCGTGAGAGGGAAGAATCTGGGAAGTAGAGTCGAGGGGAAAAAAAAACATATAAGAAGGAACAATAATAAGAGAAAATATAAGTGGGATTAATGTGAGGATCGAGAAACCAAAGCTAAGATAAGAAGTTTCTCGATCCTGCAGACAAGAAGAGAGACTCGGAAAGAAGGAAGGAACTAGATAGAAAAAGGAAAGGAAGGAGAAATGGAGATAAAAGAGGAAAAATCTGGACGAACTGGCAGAAAGAAACGATGAAAAAAGAGGGAATGGAGAATGTGGTTGGACATAAGGAATGGATATAGAAAAGAAATCTTCAGAAAGTAAGGAAGTGAGAGAGAGAGAGAGAGAGAGAGCAAAGGAAAACAAACACCAACAGACCTGTTTGTACTTTCACGCTTTTATGATATTGGGAAATTTATAAGAAAACCATTCAGTCAGTTAAGACAAGCATAGATAAGCAGTAAGGCTCCTTCCTACCCACCAGACACTTCAGCTGAAACCTGCAGTAAATAGTGAAAAGGACCACCATGCAGCATAGAGAAGCTGTCATGGAAATCTTATAGGAAAGAGGGGAAGGAAATCTTATTTTAAAATATCTGCCTGAAAAGGAAAATAACAGTAAGTCAACAATATGTATCGATGTTGCTCTGCGGTTGTATGCTGTTGACTCTGAGAAGAGACTTTTTTTTTTTTTTTTAATATGCTACAGACCTTTACCGGTATTATTCTTGAGTGAGCATGCGAATATTCAGCTGGGGGTTGGAAGGCAGGCAGTTATCCAGGCGATTTTTAAAGGCAAGTATTGCATCACAGTTTACTACATATGAGGGCAGTTTGTTTCACGTAATTACAAATCAATTAAAGAGGAAATACTTAGCTTCATGCGACCGAAATCGTTTGCCTATAATTTTGTGCCCCTTACCTACCTGTATAGTATAATCTGAGCTATCTGTTGTGAAGTATATATCGATATCCATATGACCGTGTCCTTTGAAAATATTTTGAATACTCTGATTAAATCTCCTTGTAACTTAATTTAAAGAGATGCAAGGTTTCTGAAGCTCCTCGAATGGTTTTACAGGTATCATCTTTGTCACCCTTAATTGCATTCTCTCAAGTTTCTCTCTAACATTTTTGTAATAAGGCCACCAGAACTGGACGCAGTACTCTAAGTGTGGGCGCACTAGAGAATTATGAAAGGTGAAGATTATATTTTCTGATTTGTATTCGAATGCTCTACCAATGTATTCTGTTAATTTGTTGGCTTTCATAACAGCCTCCGTACACTGCTTGGTTTAAGATCTTTTTTTTTTTTTTTTTATGCAAGGAAGAGGGAACCAAAGGCTAGTAGCCCGCAAATTGTTCCCTCCAAGAAAAAAAAAATAGAAATAAAATAACAGAAAGCCAAATTCAAGATACATTCGCTTTATATGCATGGATATACTGGAGGCCATAGGTAGTAGGAAATACAGACAGAGGAATACAGTTCCTTAGTTGACCTGTTGCATACATGAAGTGCTGGGAGTAAGGGTTAACTCTTGCATTAGAGAGTTGGCTAGAAAAGGTATGAGAGTTTGTTGATAGACCGGTGTTACGGGCCTGCCGTAGTGGTGGAGGGATGTAAGCAGACAGTTCAGAGGAGCAGTGACCATTGAAGGAGCGATAGAAAAGAGATAAAGAGGCAGCAGTGCGGCGAAGAGATACAGGTTGAAAGGAGCCAGTAAGAGGAGGAGAGTTAATGAGACGAAAAGCCTTTGACTCCACCTTGTTGAGAAGAGCTGTATGGGGGGAGCCTCCCCACACATAAGAGTTGTACTCCACACAGAAGCGATTAAAGCCCGTTTATAAAGTCAGGAACTGTGCAGGGGCAAAGAAGGAATGGAGTCTGCTTATCACACCTAATTTTTTACAATTATTCCAGTCTTTTTCGTGACTGACATTATCGAGTTGAGTGTTGTTCATAGTGTAGCAGGCTTTTTCATTTCATTTCTTAACATGGATACAAGTGCTCGTGGGCCCTTCAGGCCCCTCGCACTTGCCCCTGTGGAGGGTTCTCGCGTTTATGTGCTGTTCTAGTGTAACGCTGTCACTTGGATTTTTTGCGGCTAACCAATTGATCGTGTTATTTACAGCTTCGGGAATGGAACCCAAGTTGTCCGAAAGCTAGTCCGAAATACTTTAGTTGTACCGTGTGGGCAAAAAAATCTACGGAGATCCTATGCCGGGCGCCAGAAGCGGCGTTTTTTTTTTTTTTTTTTTGTCAAAATGTGATCGTTCATTCAATATAGTAAAAGTTTTTCAATCGTGATGGGACCAAGTGTTTTCGCATCAGCGAATTTTTTGCGATTTCTGTGCCAATTTTGGTGCGATTTGAATGTGTAGTTTCGGCTGCCCAAAACACACACACACACACACACACACATACGGCTAGTGCTATAGTATATTAGACAAGTGCTCGTGGGCCCTTCAGGCCCCATGCACTTGCTCCTGCGGAGGGCTCTCGCGTTTATGTGCTGTTCTAGTGTAACGTTGTCACTTGGATTTTTTGCAGCTAACCAATTGATCGTGTTATTTGCAGCTTCGGGAATGGAACCCAAGTTGTCCGAACGCAGTTCCAAAGTACACACACAGACACACGGCTACTGCCACATTTTATTTTAGTTCTATCTCTGGGCAAAAAATTCTACGGAGATCCTATGCCGGGCTCCGGGAGGAGCGTTTTTTGGTCAAAATATGATCGGTCATTAGTTTCATTAAATAGAGTAAAAGTTTTTTAATCGTGATGGGGCCAAGTTTTTTTTACATCAGCGATTTTTTTGCGATTTTTGTGCCAATTTTGGTGCGATTTGAATGTGTAGTTTCGGCTGCCCTAAACACACACACACACACACACACACACACACACACACACACACACACACACACACACACACACACACACACACACGGCTACTGCTGTAGTATATTAGATGCATGGGCTCAGTAGTGATGTGTAGTATATTGTATGTCAGTATCATGACGACTCACTGATGTATCTGATAATTACTTTCATACAGCCGGGTGTGTAATCTGATATAGCTTGTGTTGCTCCGTTACTCACTGCATGTTGCATCTGGGTCATAGAAGGTAGATTAGATACGGATTGGTTTGTGTGATATGGGATCGTTTTGCTTCATTTTCCGGTCATGCGAAACGAGTGAAATATTGAACAGAATTTGTAGTTTTGCATAACTCATGTTGTTTCTTATCACGCATACAATGTCTCTTGTGGGTTGTGGATTATAAAAGATAATTATATAGATGGCCGTGCGTTGTTTGCTGTAGTTCCATCTCTGTCTCTTGTTACTTGCTGGCTCGGGTTCATAATGGCTGAATGAAAGATATTGTGTGCAGTCAAACGTAGTGCTTCTATCATTGCATGATGTATCACTTTATGGACGCTTCGTGAATAATAGAAAACTTGTGTGATCTGCCAAAGTGCGGCTCTCTTTCACTCCCCTTATGTAGATTCTGGGTCACGGAGGCTGGGAAAAATATAGGAGAGTGTTCGTGTGGTGCAGGAGGTAAAAGTATTAGACCCAGGCGTTCCGTGAAAATGGACTTGAGTGATATTTAGCCTACGTTTTGGCAGATTATTTCAGTTGTTAAGATTTTCGTGACGGTCCTTTGCAGAATCTTATTTTTTTTTTCCCCCCTTTTCTTGATTCGGTATACCGAGAAGGTTGTGGACCCCCTCTCCCCCTCACCACCACCACTGCACGCACAGAGTCCTGGAGACGCCTTTGGCACCTTGGTAATCAGATTAAGGTGATTGGATTTCAGTTATGATATTTATGATATATTTAAAATTCTATTTTCTCTTAACATCTAACGCTAGATGATACTTTATCCATATGACTGAGTATACTGGTGAAGCCCGAGAGTGTTAATACTGTTACGCTTAACCTTTTCTTCATTGGCACAACTCTAGTATATTTCAGCTGACAGCAGACTGTTTTCTCACCTGAGAATGAGTCATATGAGCCTGAGTGTTGAATCAGGAAGGAAGAAGGAAAGAGCATCGGAATGGGAACGGGGGGGGGGGGAAATAATATTAAAGTTACTTTTCAGATATAATATTGGGATGATTCGGGGAGGAAGAGGGGCGTAGAAGGAGCGTAAGAGAATGATAATATAGTCATTTTTCAGTTACCGTATGAGTCAGGTATTACAGGGATTTTGGGAATTCATCCATTATGACCATAACTTAAAATCCCGAGAGTGATTTGAGTTTTTCTTTTAATTTACGTTTTCTGCCCCCATGTGATTTTACTCAGCCTAGAAGAGATATAATCGCACTGAATGGGTAAATGAGAATGTTTCCAATCATTACACTCCTATAGGTTTTCCCAAACTATTCAAGTCATCTGCGAGTAACGAGAACGTGAAAATAAATGTAATTAAGTAATTAAGAGGTTGTCCTCAATTAGAATTTTCAAGACCATAAAGATTCTAGTTAGAACCAGAAAATATAAATGAAAAATAAGTAAGTCAATAAAAAAATAAATAAATCCGTAAAATTATGGAGTAATTATTCCCTTGACTATCATGACGTGCATGTTACTCTTCCAACTGCCTGATGATTTATTGAATTAATGAGACTCTTTTAACCGAAGGGGTTAGGTGCAGCCTTCATTATACCGTTCAGCTCTAGGGAACTCTCTTAATCTGAATAAATCGCCTCGTATCAGTAAGAATATACTAGAAATGCGTCGTCATAGTGAAGGTACTAAAATTTTTCCGTCAGTCAAAAATCTGGAAGACCATAATATACTAGTCCGTAATTGGAAAAAAGAACCTCTCCGCCGAAACTTATGGTGAGATTAACATCGTGTAAAAAAGAATAGTTAATGAAAATGGTGAAAAACGAGCCCTTATAAATATTAATAATAATGAGAAAATAATGCAAAATAGAAGGCTAGTACGCTGTCACCGCCTGGCCTCAGTAAATGAATGGGCGGATGGACGAGGCGATTAATATAAATAAGTAAATACCGGGGAAAATGAGTATGATGAAAGTTGGAGGGGAGCAAAGACCACAAAGAGTGTCAACCTGTCTTGGCAAAAATACATTTCCTTTTCACTCAGCAGCCAAGGTGAATAAATTGAGAGTCAAATTATAAAGGAAAAAGGCTGTGTAAAAATGCAGTGGCTGTTGAGCAAAAGGAAATACATTAGGTTAAGCTAATGATTTGTTTTTTATATTGTTTTCCCACCGGCACTTTCAGTATCCAAAAATTAATATATGTACAGGGAAATTCTGGATAATGATCAAGGGAGGGAGGGGGGGGGGATAAGGGATTAGAAGGGGTTAGGTGAGAAGAGAAGGTATGAAAAGATTGGGGAAAATGGGGAGGAGAGGGGAGGGGAGGGGTAGGGAAAAGGGAGAGGAGAGGAGAGGGAAGGGAAAGGGAAAGGGAGAGTGGGAAGGGAAGGGAAGAAGGAAAGGGATAAGGGAAGAGTAAATCGAGAGTGGGGTAGCATGAGAAGAAAAACGGGAGAGGGGGAGGGGAAAGAGAAGAGATGGAATGGAGAAGGGGAAAGAGAAGAGGAAGGTGGGTAGATAAGAACAAGACAACACAAGAGGGTATGTAAAAGTAGGTGTGATGTGTGTGTGAGAATGTCACATGTTAGCTAAGGTGGTATCATTATGGTTTCTCGCCGGACATTTGTTTGCTGCAGGCAGGGTTCTTTGGCTGCAAGCCTCAGTGGCAGAGGAGAGAGCTGGAGACTGCACCCACGACTTGACATTTGTCATCAGGAGACTAAAGAATGGCTAAAAACTATTGATGAAGTGCATAGCGCAGGCAAACTCAGAGCAGAGCCTGGACTTGCAAACACATGAGAGCCAGACGTTACCCTTGATCTATGGACCTGCATATAATCGCAAGTTTTGTCCTCAAGTGGCAGTTGAGTTGGCTCGATGGTGGTTAAGGGTAACTGGTAAAATATATTCGTCTACTGTCACAGGAAGAAGAATGGGAATGGAAGAAATAGGAGGAAAAAACAGGTTGAAATGAGGGAGATGCATGTATCCTCTTCCTATTGTATTTTCTATTGTTTGAGCCAAGGAGAGAGGAGAAACTTATAAATCTTGGTGCAGTACCATTGATGGGATAGAGAATGTCATTAGGCAGTATACCATTAACACGTATTATAGTCATTACTTGATACGGCATGGGGGCATCTTGATATAACAAAGGTAAAGGTACATTATTATATCCACGACCGTTCTATCCAGAGTTGTTCCATCATGTTTCTTATTCTGTTAGCTAACTTTTCGTCCTTCCTTCTCGTTTTACTGACTTGCTTTATCTACAGTATCTACACTCTCTGTTCACTTCGTGTTCCTCCTCCTGCCCGTTTTCTCGTTCTAGCCGCGTACACTCTCTGTTACCTCATCTTTCTGTTGACATTCATTTTATTCTCTATCTTCTTCCTTTCTTTATCCACATTCTCTGTCTGTCTGTCTGTCTGCCTGTCTGTCTGTCTGTCTGTCTGTCTGTCTGTCTGTCTGTCTGTCTCTGTCTCTGTCTGTCTCTCTCTCTCTCTCTCTCTCTCTCTCTCTCACACACACACACACACACACACACACACACACACACACACCATATCATCAGGGGGCTATGTTATATGTGCACTATCAGACTATAGTCTCATCTAATTGTCCCGCATCATAACTCGAACAAGATATGCGACATAGGACAGATGTAATACCGGTCTACAAGCAACAGACCACAAACTTTGCATTACCCGGTAGCTCAGGATCTGGCGAGAACGGAATTTCGAGTTACTCGCATGTGTGAGAGGCAGCACGGACACCGGTATGGATGTGGAAACAGGCGGACAACCAACATTGTTACCGTCATACACAGAGATAAAAGTGGCGGAGGAGATGCACTGTAGTCGTGGGGGAAATTAGTCTTGCCTTTGACAGAGAGCACCACGACATACAACACTGAACTACTAACGTCGTTCTGGTTGCTTTTGTTACAAGGGGATGTTTTTATGCTTCCCAGTATCTGAATCCCTCCCATTTAATGAGAAAGAAAGCAAGATAAAGATATTTCCCACATCAAAGTAGCCCTCCCAAACAACGAACCTCCACATTAAGAAACCCTCCACTTTAAGGAAATCCCCATCCCTAGCCCAAGAAACAACTACGTAATGAGCCCCCCGTCCCCACACCTGGAATTCACACTCCACCTCCGCAGTGCAACCCGGCCGTCCACACAAGCTGGCGTTTGGTTCAGGACGTAATAAGACTGGATGTGCGGCAATGTTTTACATGGGAATGAGGGGCAGGCAGGGGGGCAGGCTGTCACAGAAGCGTTATTGTTAAGTAGCTGGCAGGGCAGTTAGGGAGGGCAGTAGGAATAGTAGTGTAGTAGTGTGGGGTCAGGATGAGGTGCAGAGGAGTACATAGGAAGGAACGATAACACGAGGTCTGTTGGTTGAGGGTAAAACTAAATACATTTTATGAGCTAACGAACCTGTGTAAGAAAAGGAGACAAAAGAGAAATGGTTTCCTCCGGCCACCACTCCCTCTGGTAGAATAATTGGAAGTAAAAAAAAACTATCTATCTATTTATCTATAGCCCGACGCCTTAATCCCGCAAAGGGTGGCCGCAGACAAAACGCCTCCAAGTCACTCTGTCACCCACCATTTGACTCCCCTCCCCCCAACTCATCCCCCCCTCCCTCATATACCTCTCAACTCCATCCCTCCACCTCATCCTCGGTCTACCCCTCCCTCTCCCTCCCTCCACCTCACCTACATACACCCTCTTAGTCAGTCTTTCATTCTCCATTCTCTCCACATGTCCAAACCAACTCAGTGTATTTCTCCTAATCTTTTCAACCACATCCACATCTACCCCACAACGTTCCTTCACTTCTTCATTCGTCAACCTGTCCCTCCACGTCACTCCACATGCTCCTCTCAAGTAACTCATTTCCACTGCTCTCACTCTTGACTTGTTCCCCTCTTGCAAGGTCCACGCCTCGCTTCCATACGTCAGGGTAGGGATCACAATACCATCATGCAGTGACTTCTTAACTTCCATACTCACCTCCCTGTTTCTCATCACTGCTTTCAGTGTACCAACAACCTTTCTTCCCTGCTGTACCCTTTCACGTACTTCATCCCCTAAAGTTCCATCCTTACTCATCACACTACCCAAGTACTTGAATGCACTCACATTCTCCATATCCTCACCATCCAACCTCACTGCACACTCTGTGACTTCATTCCTCTCAAACACCATAGCTTTACTTTTGTTTACATTAACTTTCAGCTTCCTCCTCCTACACACTGTCCCAAATTCATTCACCAAACCTTGCAACTCCCATTCATCTTCACTCAACAATACTGTATTATCAGCAAACAGCAACACCGGAAGCTTCCAAATCTCACCCTCATTCATTAGGGCCACCCCCACATCCACTGCCCTACCTTGCACCTCCTTTACAACCCCATCCATATATATATTAAACAGCCATGGAGACATCACACACCCCTGCTTCAGTCCCACATTGAGATCAAAGAACTCACTCAGCTCACCATCCACTCGCACCGTAGCCCTAGCTCCCTCGTACATACTCTTCACGGCACTCAACAATTTCCCCTCCACTCCATATATTCTTAATACCTTCCACATACCTTGCCTATCTATTCTGTCATAAGCTTTCTCCAACTCCATGAAGGCAGCATACACTTTCCTTCCCTTCTCTAGATACTTCTCCACTAAACATCATAGAACAAATATCTGATCTACACACCCTTTTCCCTTCCTAAATCCCCCTTGTTCTTCTCCAACTAGCTCCTCTGTCATATGCCTAACCCTTTCAATGAGTATTCTACCATATATTTTACCAGTCACACTAAGAAGGCAAATACCCCTATGGTTACCACATACTTCTCTCTCCCCTTTTCCTTTGTACAGAGGAACATTTATACCTGATTTCCAGTCCTCTGGAACCTTTCCCTCTTCCCAAGCCAATCTACACAACTTCCATATCCACTCCACAACAATCTCACCCCCATACCTAAGCATTTCACCACACACTCCATCAATTCCTGGGGCCTTTCCCAGCTTAATCTTCTTCATCGCTTCCACTACTTCCGACCTACTGATCTCTTCCTCCCTCCTCTCATCTCTTCTTCTCCCAGCCATTCCCCAACCACTTATACTCACACTGCTCTCACTCTCTACATTCAACAAATCCTCAAAGTGCTCCTTCCATCTCCTCAATTTCTCTCTCTTCTCCACCAACAATCTATTATTCCTATCTTTCACTCCCCTACTATTTCCCCTTTCACACTGCCTTACTTTCTTTACCTCCTTCCAAAACAATTTCTTACTCTCCCTCCATTTCACACTCAGATTCCTCCCAAACTCTTTATCCACTTTCTTCTTACTCTCCTTCACCAGTCTCTTAACCTCCCTTCTCCTGCTCACATATACCTCTCTCTTCTCTCTCTCATCTTCTCCCCTACCTCTACTCGCCAACCATTCACCATATGCCTTCTTCTTTTGTTTCACAGCTCGTTTCACCTCATCATTCCACCATGCTGTCCCTTGCACACCCTTGCATCCCCTCCTCACTCCACAAACCGCCTCACACGCTGCGCTTATCTCTTCCGTGAATATCTTACATACGTCTTCCACCCCTTCCATCTGCTCTAGCTCATACCTTCCCAATCTTTCTTCCACTATGCTCTTATACTCTGTAATTTTCTCACTATCTTGCAATTTCTCCACTCTTCTCACAGGAGCTGCTTCCTCCTGTCTTCCCCTTCGTCTCCTCAACCACTTTCTTTGCAGCTCTACCTTGGCCATCACTAAGTGATGGTCCGAGACTCCATTCCCCCACCCTTTCCACACGCTTGCATCCAACACTTGTTTTCTCATTCGCTCATCCACACACACGTAGTCTATCATTGCCTTTCGTTCAACAAGTTCACTATCCATCCTCCTCATTACTCTCCATGTATACCGGTGGATCATCTTATGACGAAAGTAGGTGTTGGCTATTGCCAACCCCTTACCAGCACAGATGTCCACCAAAGCACTACCATTCCCATCTACTTCAGCTGGCACACCCCACTGACCAACCACTCCATCCACTCGTACATTCCCAACTTTGCCATTCATGTCTTCAATCAACAGCACTCTCTCGCTCCTCTCAAACTTGTCCATACATGCTTCTACTCTCGCCCAAAACTCATCTTTCACTCTTGCCACTCGATCCTCTGTTGGAGCATACACACATACAATCGCCCATGCTTGTATACCTACTTTCATCCTCACCCATACAATCCTTGCACCCACTGTTCCATACTCTCTTATATCCTCCTTCCACTTCTTGCTTATCATCAGACATACTCCCTCTCTTGCCCTCTCATTCTCACTGACTCCCGCACATATACCTACACCGTATTCCCATTCTCTCATCCTTTCACCTTTTCATTTAGTTTCAGTCAATCCAAATATATCCACTTTTGCATCCTCAAGCACCTGGACAATCTCTCTCTCTTTCACTTCATCATTCACTCCTCTCACATTCCATGTTCCTACCCTCAGAATGTCCTTTGTCCGTTCCTTAGTCGTCAACGTATGGTCCGTCCGGGTCCGAGGCGCTTTATTTGCTTTTTTAGTTAGTTCTTTTTACGGGGTGGGTCACTGACCCACCACCAACCCTTTTTTAGTCGCCTCGTACGACAAGCAGGGATACTGGGGGAGTATTCTTGAAACCCCCCTACCCCCAGGGGGTAGAAAGAAAACAAATAAACATGGAAATATGTACTAGAACGACAGGCGAATAAATGTTAAGAACATTTCCATTTATAATTTGCCTCCAGTGGACGGAGTCCGGCGAGGTGTTGTTTTTGGTCGTTTCATTGTTTATTTGCTTGTTTGATTGTTTCATTGTTTAATAGCAACATTGCGGCAAAACGGCTTAATGAAATTACATGATATTTTCAGGATATGTGGGCACTGGTCCTAAAAGAAAGTGATTAAATTTTGGAGGTAATCGAATGAAAATGAAAGGTCAAAATCAAGGTCACGGACTTTCAAAGGGCTATAACTTGAAACCGATTGAAGATAGAGAAATTTACTGTTAAGAACATACAGGAGCACGTAACATGGACTTTCATATGGCACCAAGACTTTTGACCTTCAGTGAACTTGAAAGGTCAAACCAAAGGTCACGGATATTCAGGGGGCCATAACTCGAAACTCGTTGAAGATAGATATTTACTATTATCAACATATAGGAAGTTCCATATGGGTTTTTAATTGGTTCCCTGACCTTTGACCGTGAGTGACCTTGAAAGGTGAAACTCAAGTTCACAGATACATGTGGTCTAATTATTGGCGAATAAAGCCTTGAGATTATGTTTGGCGATGAAGCCTAGTACTAGTCAGCCTAGTAACTCCTGTTCGCTGCTATAGACCGTTAAGAGTGTTGTAAATATTTTCAGTCATAAACTCCAACATCCCTTTCGCCCTTAACCTCACTTCTGTCATTGACAAATAAAAAATTGGGAATAGGCACATGGTTTGGTATGGTATTGAGTGAGAGAGGTGTGTAGTGGTATGATATGGTATGGGGTGGTATGGTATGGTAGAGGAGTGGCATTGGTATGATATAGTGCAGGATGGGGGAGGGGTGATACGAAATGGTATGCGGCGGAGGAAGGCTGGTATGGTTTGGTATTGTATGGGGTAGGGCAGGGGTGGTACGGTATGATATGGGATGGGGAAAGAGTGGTACGATGTGGCATACCGTGGGGAAAGGTGTCATGATATGGAGTTGGGAAGGCGTGGTGTGGTATAATAGTTAGGTGGTGTGTATGGCATAGCGTATGGGAAAGTATTATTGTATGGTGTGGGGGAGGGGTATTATGAGATGTTATGAGGTGGGGAAATGGTGATGTGATGTGAAATTGGGTAAGGGAGAGGTGGTATGGTGTGGTATGATATGAGTAGGGGAGAGATGGTATGGTATGGTATTGTATGGTATGGCATGATATGGAATGGGAGAAGGGTGGTATGGGATGGGGGAGAGGTGATATTGTGTGATACCTGGTGGGAAACGGGTGTTCTGGTGGTATTGTGTGGTTTCGTGTGGGAGAGAGGTGGCATGATACTGTATTGTATGGATGGGATGGGCTGGGAGAGGGGTGACATGGTAAGCTATAAGGTAGGGGAGGAGTGGTATGGTATGGTATAGCGTGGAGGAAGGTAGTTTGGCACTGGAGATGGAGGAGTGTTATGGGGCAGAATGGTATGCAATGGTATCTAGTGGTATGATATGGTATGATGTAGCGGAGATTGCTGTGATATCGACTGGTATGGTATGGTATGGTGTGGGGGGAAGAGTGGTGGTATGGTATGGTGTGGGAGGAAGAGTGGTGGTACAATATGATATGGGTTGACAGTGTGATGGTAAGGTATGGTACAGGGAGGGATGATATTGTATGGTAAGGGATGGGTGAAGGCTGGTATGGTATAGAACAGTATGGCCTGAGAGACAGATGGTATGGTATATTATTGGGTGGGGTGATAAGGTATGATAATGATGTGGGATGGGGTGGTATGGTATGGTATGATATGTGGTAAGGAAAGGTTGATATGGTGTGGGGTGAAGTGGTATAGTATGAGGTGGGGGAGGGTTCATATAGTGTAGGGTGGGTGGTTTGAGGTGGGTGAGATATGGAAAGACATGACAGGGTATGGTGCGATATGTTATGTATGATATAGTATTGTGGTATGATAAGGTGTGGAAGTGGGATGGTCTGGGATGTTGTGGGGTAGGTTATGGTGCGGTGTGGGTGAAGGTGTTGTGGTGTGGGATGAGGAAGGAGTGATGTGGCATCTTTTATAGTTTTTCTTTCCACCAGATTATTTTCCTATGCGTCCTAAGCTGACAAGCTTACGTTCTATTGTCTGTCGAACATTGATGGCAGTGTTTTGTGACCTTTTGTGTGGCCTCTGATGTCCCTAATCATCCCAGATCATCGCATTACGAACATGTAGGTAATGATGAGGCGCTTGGTCAGCAGTTGTGAACGTGAAGTTTTGACGTGTCCGATATACAGGCGACAACATGTTCTCCAACCCTTGTTCTGTATGCCTACATGTTTTCCAAGACGTTGTTACAACGGCAGTATGCTCGACAATCCCACGAAAGATACGTGTTTGGACCTTACGGCTGGTACGTTGGCTTGACCTGTCTAGTTAGGGCGTGGCGTGATGGGTAACATCCTTTCCACAGGATCAGTGAGGCAGCAGCATCTGTGGTGTGACTCGAGCAGGCGATTCAGCAGTTTCGAAGCATGTAACGAATCACGCTATAAGCAGTGGATCTGCAGCAGGGATGATGTTTATTTCATCATGTCTACACGTTAAGTTTTTTCACGCATCCTCCATACCATGATCCAACGCCCCAGGTGCCCACAGATCTTGTGGAGAACGAGGAATCGTTTAGTGGAAAATGAAAGAACGCTGCGGCCCCGGGCTGATAGTGGATGGTGAGACTGGCTGTGGCGTCATACTCAGATCCAATCAGCTGCCGTTGTGAGGGAGTTGTGTACACAACACACGCCCGCCGGCCTTACCTTCAGTCTCAATTGCAGCTACCAACAACGTGGGTGTAGCCTACGATGAGATTTTGAAGTTGCCCTAGATTTACCAGGATTAGTCGATCTAATATTGAGTGAGAGTAACAGTGATAGAGACCAGAATTATACGGTGTTATAGTGAGTAGTAACAGCAATGAATGTGAATAGGGTTTTGCAGTGTTACTATGTTACGGTAGTAACAGTGACCAGAAAATGCTTGGTTGCTCTTGCAATGGAAGCTGACCCATCTTTTTGTGACAGCACATGCTTGGTAGAAGGCATAGCGTCTGTTAAGGGTTGTTAATTGGACGATAAAAGATGCTTCTGAACTATGTGTGATTGACCTAGTGTGCAAGTTTTGATGCCTCATACATGGAGGAAAAATAAAGTGGAATAAATTGGTGATTAAATGACTGAAAGTCGTCCTTGATTGTTGAATGGAAGGGTTTGAAACAAAGAAAGCGGGGAAAAATCCTAAACGAAGGGCCGTGTCAAGGAAAGTCTGTACCATTGGAGTTTTTGATGTTATAATGTGAGTGATGTACAGGGTTATGTACCATAATGTGTTACGCTTGGCCTTCCTTAGCAGTCACTTGTTAGTTTACTGTAAGTGAACGACGTATTCGTATTGTGCTGTACAAGTTGTCAGCCACCATGCTGCAGAAGGGCGGATTGTGCATATCAGTGCAACATCGTCAACATTTCTGCACGACCACTTCAGAGGTCAGTTCATTTCGCACTTAAAAACCTAGCAGATGTCACTATATCAAGGTAATCCATCTATCTATCTATCATCATCAGGATCATAATCAGTCAATATTCCTTTGGTTTCATATAGGAGAAACAGAAAAGAATTTACTTTTTTGTTTCTGTGATATTGCGGATATAGCATTTTTTCCCAGATACCACAACCAAACACATCCAGATCCATAACCAAAACCACCATTTAAGAAACCCTTTCATCAGAAGTGCCACACCACAACTCGTCAGCTTTGGCATCATCGTTCATTTAATTCAAACATCACCGAACACACCACATTAGGGCTGTCATGCCAGGAATGATTCACATCAGCTAGATTCTGTGTGTGTGTGTGTGTGTGTGTGTGTGTGTGTGTGTGTGTGTGTGTGTGTGTGTGTGTGTGTGTGTGTGTGTGTGTGTGTGTGTGTGTGTGTGTGTGTGTGTCTGTCTGTCTGTCTGTCTGTTCCCATTATATGAACGGCTTGAGCTATCAACATGAAACCTTCAGGGTATCAAGATATGGCCAAAATCTTTGCAGAGTTCGTAAATGGGCACTTGGGGCCAAGGTCAAGGTCACCAAAATGGCTGCCAAAGGTCAACTAGTTTTCATCGCCCTCCTTTAGCACCATTATATCTCATGAACGGCTTAAGCTACCAACATGAAACCTTCAGGATATCAAGATATGACTTTAATCTTGGACTTGGCCAACAGCATATTCTGGTGGGCAATTAGCATTCGGCTCCCGAATGCTTTTATTTCATTTTTTGTTTTACTTATATTTCATGGCTGTGAATGATGTTCTCATGTTATAATGCGTGATTTGTATTGAAACGAGCTTTTTAAGTGTCAAGGGCATTCTTGATATCGTCAGACGGTAGCAGAAATGAAATAAGAAAATTAAATAGTTACACTGAAGGAGATAATGAAGTTATGAAGTGTATTTACACCTTTCGGTGCGAGGGATCCCATGCTGTATAAAGCTTAGTGTAATGGTAACAAGAGTAACGTTAAAACCCATTCATGATGAGAATCCTTTTTCAAGTAGAGTAAAATCGTTTGCCTTTTGCAAGGGACAGCTCTTCATCTTACGGCAAGGTTTACAACCGCGCGCGCGCGCGCGCGCGCGCGCACGCGCGCACACACGCACACACACACACGCGCACACACACACACACACACACACACACACACACACACACACACACACACTCTAATCACCTCAATAACAAGGCCCGGGGCCCACAAGCAATTGCCGCCAACCCTAATAACAGCAAAATGACAATTCACGGGTTGTATCTCCCCCGGCCTGTCCGCCACTGATATGTTGTTTGGCAACCATTTGACGTAGATAAACAAACAGCGATAAACCATGGGCTTGTATGTCGTTGTGGTTGGGATTGTTGTTGTGCGTTTGTGATTGGTGTTCTTGAATTTCTTGTTTTGTTATTTATTTGTTTGTTGTTTTTGGCAATCGTTTAGACAAAGATAAACACGAGTAATAAAATGCCCGTTTATAGTGTTTGTTGGTTGATGCCGAGGTTGTGAGTAGGCTAGTATGTTTCAAGTTATTGCCTTTGATTTCTTTGTGAATGCTGCTAATGCTGATGTGTATTTCTTCTGGATGATGTTATTAATGTGACTGTGATTTGTGAATTGTGTTGTTGGTTTGTACAAATTGTTGTACATTTTTTTTTAAGGTGTTTGAGTTATGCCTGGCCAGTAATTTGTTTTATGTGGTTTGTATACAGTAATTAGATGTTAGTGTTGGTGTTTTTATAGATAATAATTCTGGTTTTGTACATTGATTTCTCTTGTAGAATAGTTATTGATAAAATTTGTTTTAGTTATTGTTGACAAATTTCATTCAGGACGACATAATGCATTCTTTTATGGTGTTCTTCCCTGTTTATCTCAGTGTTTCCAGAAGGTGTTGTGTCTGTCGGGTTGCTTGGCATTAAAAATAAAAGCCATTAAAGCCAGGGCTTTATTGGGTTTGTTGTTATATGTGGTGGTTGCGTTTGTTTCAAGTTGTAACATTCTTATTGATCTTTTGTCATTGTTGTTGTTTTATTCAGTGTTTGTAGTGTGTTTGTTTATACTTGTTGTCGTATTGGATTTGTTTTGTACGGAATGTTGTTGTTGTCGTCGTCGCCACAGTTGTTTTTAGTTCCTTGTGTTGCAGAGTATTTTCTTTTTTTTTATAACTCTTGTAATGAATTTTTTCCCTTGTATTTTTTATTTGCATTTTCATTTATGCAGTTTTTGCTGCTCATTTTTTCTGTTATTTCTGTAATTGCTGTGCTGCTTATCCCACTGTTGTCGCTGTTCTTGCTGGGTAGACTCCCACCACCAGCCTTTCCAGCGGCAACAAGATTCTGTATACACGTATGGTTTCTGTTGATTAATACTGATACTGATTTATATTCCACTATGTTTTTGGTTATAGAGCATAATTCATATTCTTGTTTTTGGTTAAAGAGCATAATTCATATTCTCTCTCTCTCTCTCTCTCTCTCTCGTGTGTGTGTGTGTGTGTGTGTGTGTGTGTGTGTGTGTGTGTGTGTGTTTGAGAATGTCTTAGTTAATATTGTCATAACTGTCGTGTGTGAATATTAATGTAGTAAGGGATAGGCTGTCAGCGTCACCACCATTACATAGCACCCAACGTAAGTACATCACTAAACACTAATAAAGCAATTAACTCGATATCATACCGTTTCTGTGTACTTGTTTTATGTAAATTTTTCGTAGGAAAGTGCTTTGTGTGGTTGTCCTTAATTTCTTTACAGCAAAATATAAATATAACCTATAGCCATTTTTCTCACCTCTAGCGACTTGTGTCTCCCATGAAAACATCACTGGGTGAATCTGAGTTTGCTTTGTTCGCCTCCGGGAAAATTCCCATTGTTGGTGAAATTCTCATGATTCCACCGATAATGGCGATTTTAAAGATAAAGAAATCCATTCGACATAACCTTGGCATTATTCTGACTTTGGTATGTTTCGGGCCTTACTTTGATACACTTGTAAATGGAAGGGAATGGAGATCTCATCTAAACCAGGCCTAATCAACGGTACCTATCCTTAGCATCCACCGCACCTAATCTTGGCATCCTCTAAACCATTTTCGTTACCTTTTCAACTTTTCTTTGGTAGTTTATATTTTCATTTCCGCGGCAAACAAAGACAACAAAAGGAGGTATTGAGAGATTATTAGCCTGTATAAATATACACTTTCACTTCCTCTTCCCATTTCCACGCCATCCAAATCGTTCTGTTTTCACCATTCGATCAGCACACACCACTCCCTCACCTGTTTCCTTCTCCACCTTCGTTTTTCCACCCTCATTCCCTCTCCACTTCATGGTTCTCACCGTCATTCTCTCCACACTCTCCTAATCCTACCACATTACCCTGCCGCTACCACACCCTATATCACACGCCCTCTCCCTCCTCCACATTCCCTCTGCCCCCCCCAACTTTCCTAACAACCACCTGTAGCGGCAGTAAGGGCTGGTAACCCCGGCTGTTATCATGCTATACAGTACGGCGCCCTAACCATGACCGCACCCAGCCTCCAACACACTCTCACATTGCTCCCGGATCATCTCAGTTTTAACCCAACCACACCATTACTCGGCTGTCTTCGTCTTCCGCAGCTTTGACCATGTTTATATTGGGTCGCTGTTACTGACCAGCCATTTCCATTCTCTTCTGTGTCCAAATGTATCCCTTGCTATATTCTTCCCCCTTATCTCGCTGTATACAGTCCATCCACCATCTCCTCCGCCGACCTCTTCTCCGTCTACCCTCCACTCCCATGTCCATCACTCTTCTACCCATATAGTCCTCATTCCTTCTCATTACATGTCCGTACCACTGTAGTCGCCTCTCCTGAACCTTCTTTGAGATTTCCATAATCTTAATCGTTCCCCTAATTCTCTCATCCCTGATCTTATCCATTCTCGTGACCCCGCTAATCCATCTCAGCATCCGCATCTCCGCCACCTCTAGCCTCCTCTCTTGAGACCTCTTTATTGGCCAAGTTTCCGAACCGTATATCATTGCAGGCCTTACCACCGTTTTATATACTTTTCTTTTCACTCTTGCACTGGTTTTTGTGTCACATAACACTCCTGACAGCCTCCAGTTCTTCCATCCTGCCTGTATCGTGTTGCTAATTTCTGCATCCAGCCCGCCGTCATCTGTCATATTCGAGCCCAAATACTTGAGTGTTCCAACCCTCTCAACTTTTCTTCTAGCAAACCCCCATCTTCTTGTTCTTCTTCTCCATTAAAGCATAGATATTCCGTCTTTCTCCTACTAATTTTAAGTCCTCTATCCTCCATTTTCTTTCTCCACTCCACCAACTTCCGTTCTACTCCCTCCCTGGTAGTATCCATCAGCACAGTATCATCTGCAAACAACATAACGCATGGAGCCTCTTCAGTGATGTCTTTCCCCAAAACATCCATTAACAAATCAAAGATATAGGGACTCAACGAGGATCCCTGATGTAGCCCAACTTTTATTGGAAACTTCCGTGTCACACCAACACTACTTCTGACCCCAGTTCTCGCCTGGTCATACATATTAACCAGTCGCACAGACTGCCTAGGGAACTACTACTACTACTACTACTACTACTACTACTACTACATTACTACTACTACTACTACTACTACATTACTACTACTACTACTACTACTACATTACTACTACTACTACTACTACTACTACATTACTACTACTACTACTACAACTACGACCACGACTACGACTACCACTACCACTACGACTACCACTACCACTACCACTACTACTACTACTACCAGTCGCACATACTTTTCTGAAACTCCTTTCTCCCTCACACATCTCCATGCACCTGCCTTGATACAGTATCATAACGCTTTTTCCAAGTCGACCAACCTAAAAATAATCACTTGGCGGTAGGAAAAATGAAACCATCATCCAATTATTGGATAGGGTTTTCAGTCTCTCTCATTATATTATGTAAAGCGTTAAACGATTTGCGTCAGCTCAGAAAATTTCATGACAGAGGTTGAAAATTATGCCGATTAAAATACTGGCAGAATTAAAAACTTACCTTACGTTCCTTTCCAGCAAGTAGCAAGCTCTTGTATTCATTAGAAAGAAAAGTCAAGGCTGAACTTATTTTTTTTCTTTTCTACTTTCCTTATATTCCTCCTTGTATCCTCCTACTACTACTGCCCCTTTTTCCTTCCTGTTCTCTTCCTCTCTCTTTTCTCTTTTCTGGCCCATTCTCTTCTCTTAACTCCTGCCTCGATCTCTTTTTTCATCGTACTCCTTTTTCGGTTTTCATCATACCCTTATCTGTTCCCTTTTCCACCCTGTTCGTTGTTACTTCGTTCATTTTGTCCATTCCGTCTTCCTTCTGTTTTTCGCTTTCATTTCCTCAATTACTTTCCCAACTGTTTTTTCTCACTCTCCCTTTCCATCTTACTTACCTTTTTTTTTTTTTTTTCGTGCTGCTCCTTCCGCCCTAATTTTCTCAGCAACTCCTCTTTCCCCTTTCCTATTTCGGTCATTCTTCTTCCTCTTTTTCCTCTTCTCTCCTACCCCTTCTCTCTTTCTCATTTCAGTCCTTCTTCCCTTCCTTTCCCTCTCTCCTCACCTTTTTCTACGTTTTCTCTCCCACTGCTGCTTCCAGTCTTACGTTCTCACTTAGTCCATCTCCATCATTCCCACTGCTGTTTCTTCCTCTCCTTTTTGCAGTTTACTTCCTCCTGGTCTCTCTGTCTCCTCTCCTTCCCTTCCCTTCCCGTCCTTTCCCTTCCCTTCTCTCTCTCTCTCTCTCTCTCTCTCTCTCTCTTTCAGCCTTACCTCTTTACTCATGTTAATTTTGCTGTCTTTGTCTCTCTTGCTCCACGTTCATTTGTTTTCCCCTCATTTTCGTTGGTCTTAGGGTAATTATTTTTACACGTTATGTATTATTTGTTTCTTTGTGGATGGTTTATTATTTTGCGTAAAACGTATGCACCAGCAAAATAGCACTCTTATAGTACCCATTCCAAAGAAACAAACTGTATTCCATTATAATGAATTATCAGTGTGTAGCTCCCTTGTAAATAAGAGAAAAAAATCTCATATTAGACTTATCATATGAAATTGCATTTACGGATTTCATTAACAAAGGTTTGAAAAAAATAAAGCAGAGAGAATCACTTGAAAAACGTTCATAAGCGTATGTATGTTTAGTCCTTAAATCCCGGCATCAGCTCCACCTTCTGCCTCCCCGACGTAAACATTCTCGGTGTTGTGGGCAAATGAGTGCATACAATTTTCGTCAGGAAATGCATTATGCAATAATGTTGCGAGGAAATTGTTGTTGAGTTTTTGGCATAACTTCACAGCTGAAGTTTTTCCTGAGCTGAATATAGCCTAGTCGTCTGGCGGACATAAAATTAAGGGTAAAAGGCATCATAGTGCTGTAAAAGGACATGATTTTTTCAAGCCCCTCGACACGAGAGGCCTTTCTTAATCAGAACAGAACAGTAAAGCAGTAACAATAATAAATTATATGAAACGTCATGGTACTTTAGTGGTTAATAGAAACAGTTTGTAATCCTTTCTCAGTGGAGTCTGTTCTGAGCTGAGTAATATCGCGTGGCCGTGTCAAGAATACGTAGAAAAGACATAATAATACTAATAGGCTAAAGGAGGGAGCAGCAAATAGGACAGTGGCTTAAAGTGGGGAGAAGAAGTGATGGTGATGGAGAGGGAGTGGTGATGATAGAGCGAATGGTGATGATAGAGGGAGTGGTGGTGATGGAGAGGGAGTGATGGTGATGGAGTGGTAGTAATGGAGAGGGAGTTATTCTGATAGAGAAAGAAGGAGGTGAAGTATTATGTGAAGGGATAATAGTGGAACAGAAGACCAAGATCAGTGTGGAAGGATTGTATGGAGGAGTACTGGAGGGAGAGAAGATCAAGAACAAGGTGGACAAATTAGGTACGGCGGTATACAGTAGAAGGAAGGGAGGGCCGTGAAGAAGGTTGAAATTTTACCCAAGTGGAGGAGAACGAGAGGAAGGAAAGTCATCCCTTCATTTCCAAGTCTGATCCGCTCTTTTCTTTTATTTTTATTTTATTTATTTATTTTTTTAATATTCCTTCCTTCCCCCTCCACCAAATCATTTCTTATTTCTGCCATATCCTACCCTTTCGGCTGGTGTCTTTTCCTGTCTTCTTTGCATTTTTCACCATTTATCCCTTTCCTTCTCTGTGCCTTCCCCTCTTCTGTCTGCCTCACCACCCATTCCCCTTTCCTCTGGCGGCCCCTACACCAATTCCCCGCTTTATATCCCTGGATCAAACCGTTTCTCTCTGTCACGCGCACACCTCTCTTTGCCAAACCACACCTGCTGCCTCTCCCTGTTTTCCTGTGTGTTATTTTTCTTTCGTTTCGTGTTTTTCATTGATTTTTCTTCTGCTTTCATTCCTCGTACTCAGTTTTTCTTTCCTTGTTTCTGAGTCCATATCTTATTTTCATTCCATTCATTTTTCGTCATCTTTGGCTTTTCATTGTTTCCTGTTTCTTGGTTGTTTCTCTTTTCCTCTGTTCATCTCATTGTCATTCCTTTTTCCTTTCCTTTTTTGGTTGATTTCTATTTTCCTTCCCGTCTTTCTTCATTCCAATCTCCTTCCGCACCTTTCTGATTTTTCTTCTTTTTATAAGCTGTACATTCATGTTTATTTTTTTCTTGCTTTTTTTTTCGTTGTTCTTATCGCCTTTTTTTTTCTCATTCTCATGCGCTTCCTAGATACTTCTCAAGTTTTTATTTGTTCTTTGCTTCATTATTTATTCTTAATCTTTCTTCATTCCATTCTTACATTTTGTAATTGTTCTGCACTTGCTTTCTTTAATCGTCTTTGCTTTGTCTTTTTTTCCTCCTTTCACGCATTTCTCCGTCCTTGCTTTCTCAGTTGCTCTTTTCCTTCTTTCGCTTTTGTATCCATCCACTTCATCCTCTCGTCCATTTTCCCTTCCTTTCCTCGTTCTTCTGTACCTCTGTACACCTCAGTTTCCTTCCTTTACTTTCTCGTTCTCAGTCAGTTTTCCATGAGTTAATCCCCCCCCTCTTTTTTTTACACTTTTTATCCTTCCCCTACTTACTCATCCTCTCTGCTGACTTACTTCACCTTTCCCTCCTTTCCCCAAACAGCTCGGTGGCTTGGTGGGAGAAGTCCTGGGTTGGAGATGACCGTATTTTAACGCTCTGCAGTTCAAATGCTAGTGTTTTTTTTTTTTTTTTTTTTAAGAAAACGTAAATGTGGCATAGATTATCTAGACTACGCTAGCTGAACATCAGATCCAAAAATGATAATATGGGATTGAGTTTTGCTGTACTAGTATGCTCCTTTCCGTTGACCTTCCTTGCTCCTGTCCTCTTTATCTTCCTTCCTTCCTTCCTCCTTTCATTTTACTTCTCTTCCTTCTTCCTTTCCTCCTTCCTCCTTCCTTTGCAGTATTCTTTCTACTTCCTTCCATTTCTCTTTTCTTCCTTGCCCTCCCTATTTCCTCCTTTCCACCCTCACATTCCTTCCTCCTTTCCTTTCTCTTTTCCTTCATCCCTTTCTCCTACTCCCCATTCCTTCTTCCTTCCTTTTCTACCTCCTTCCATTTTCCTTTCCTCCCTTACCTCCCATTCTTCCTCATTCCCATCTTACATCTTCCCTCACTCCGTCCCTTGCTACCTCTTTCCCCTCCTCCCTTTTCCATTTCGTTTTTCAATTACTGGTACTCCTTCCATTACAGTACTCCCTTTTTTGCTTCCCTCTGACCGCTCCTTCTCTATTCCTATTCTGCTTCCCTCCCTTCCTTTCTTCCTTCCATCTTCGTGACCTCTCTTTCTCCCTCCCCTTCTCCCATCCCTCTTCCATTACTCACTTTCTTCTTTCCTTTCTCCCTTCTCCCTGACCTTTCCTCTTCCTTTCTTCCTTTCTGTCATCTTCTTATTCCTTCTTCTGTCTTTCTTCCACCTCATCCTTCCTCCTACCCTTTTTTGTTCCCTTCTTTCTTCCCTTCCTTCTCCCACCATCAGCCATGCGACGCTGACGTGAAAATCTACAATCAGTTTGCATTAAATGTCCTCCTAGGGGCTTTATTCATGTTTCACTTTTTACCATAGATATTAATAATAAAGGTGCATAGTATTAACGTAACATGCAACTGCAGGTTGGAAAATCTTGCTTCAGCTGTGGCTTCCTGGGTGGAGGTAGGAGGGTTGGATTTAGGAGTGTTATTCAGCTGTGGCAGAGGGAGTTACTTAGGTTAATTACTGCAGCTCACTGTGGCTGGCAGAGGGATGTAAATTTACCCAATCACTGCGACGCAAGAGTTTTTTTTTTTATGCGAGGAAGAAGGAATCAAAGGCCATGAGTCCGCAATAACAGTTTCCTCCAAGAGAAAAACAAAATACAATAGAGAGCCAAACTCAAAATCCGATCATTTCGAGATGCCTGGACACACTGCGTTTGAAAGACTGGAGATCATAGGTAACAGGAAATACAGACAGAGGGAGACAGTTCCAGAGTTGACCTGTTGCATAAATGAAGGACTGAAAGTAATGGTTAACTCTTGCATTAGAGAGTTGGACAGAAAAGGGATGAGAGTTTGCTGCTAGACGGGTGCCACGCACTCGTCGTAGAGGTGGAGGAATGCATGCAGACAGTTCAGAGGAGCAGTGACCATTAAAGTAGCAATAGAAAAGGGATAAAGATGCAACAGTGCGGCGAAGAGACAGGTTGAAGGGAGTTAGTAAGAGGAGGAGAGTTAATGAGACGAAAAGCCTTTGACTCCACCCTATTGAGAAGAGCTGTACGTGGGGAGGATAGTCAGTGTAAAAAGCGAATTTGTAAAGGGAAAAAAAATGAATACAGAGATGTATGTGAAGATGGTGATGCCGTGGAAGTGGAACCAGGATTTCAAAGGGTTGGATAAAATAATTACATAAAAAGATATGAGAAGATGTTGTTGCTTATGAAATGGGGTCGGGATTTTGGAGGCCTGAAGGATATGTGAATGACTATGATCCATTGGGCACGTTGTTTGAGCCTTCCTGGTTTTGTGCTTTTTCCTTGTTTGTGGGGCCTCCCCCATTCCATCTTAGATGATGATGATGATGATGATGATGATGAAAAATTCGTGGTGACTCTTACCAATTCCCTGACTCGGCGTTTTTCATTTCCATTCCCTCATGTTTATTTTCTCTCCCACTCCCATGACACTTATAATTCCCAATCTCCTTCACCTTCATTCCCTCTCGCCCACCCCTCTTTCATTCCCTTCCGCATTCTCTCTTTCATTCCTTTTCGTCCATCCTCTTTCATTCCCACGCTTCCTCACTCTTTCATTCTTCCCCATACTTTCATTCACAGTCTGTCATTTCCATCCCCACTGTCCCATTGTCATATTCACTGCCTCTCCCTTTTTCATTCCCACTTACGAAAAATGAAGAAATATAACGAGTCAGGTAGAATAGCCTGCCACTCACACTCCCCTCACTTACCTATTCAATCCTTTGATCCTTCGCTACGAGTCTCACATGACACTGGCGATAACTAGCATAAAATAAAAGAGGCATTACTGTAGTGAAGTGGTTAACTCCTGAGTAATGGAAGGTTTCCCTGTGACAACTAAATTCGTCTGACGCCAGCCTTAGTAAGTTATATAATTTGTCGGAACTCAACTAATATTTAAGGAAAGAAGGTTGACTACATGAAAGTTTTAAACTTCTGCAAGACACGAAGTGTTGTTGGTGAGACTGGGGGAGGTAGGGTGTTGGTGGTGTGGGACGGAGTTAATGAAGCGACTCGCGTCATCCAAGCCTCGGTAATTTGGAGACCAAGTCCAGCCTGACCCTGACAATGAGGCTCGTTAGCAAAACGGTGAAGGAGGGAGGGGGACCTCTCGCAAAGTTAGGGTAGTCCCATGTCTTGTCTTATCTAGGTTTGTATAGCTATCCGTTAATATATATCTGACATCCTTGTCTGCCATGTAGTTACTTGAGCTTTCTATATGCCCGTCTAACTTTGTTATTTTCCTTTATTTTTCGTAAGTTAGTCTACCTTGGTCTTGCCCGGCCACACTTCCCACACGCGGAGTAACATCAAACTGGGAAGTGTCACCGATATGAATTATATATACAGTATAGCAGGCGAATGTATCCGGTGTAGACGGTTAAGCAGAAAAAATTTGTGGCAAATTTTGAAAATTGTATCACCAATGTCGCCGTTATGACTAGTTTACATCATTAACCCTACCACAATCACCGGTGACATCACTGTCATTATCATTAATACCCTTATCTGGATCACCAGCATCACGATTTTTATTACTTCCAGTACTACAATCACCATTACCACTATCACCAGTAGCATAACCACAATCTTGGTTATCATCACTAACATTATCATCAATACCATGATGACTACTGCCACCATTTTAACACAACTTATAATTTATAACTTCCACTAAAACAGCTGCAGTAATACCTACATTTGATCCCTGAAACAGTTTTGTATCATATTAATTAATAATCTATAGGATATCCTCGGCAGCCTTGTAATTTATGGTCATATGCAAAAAGAACAAATGTCGCGCCACAACTGCAGATTCCACGGGATTTGACTGGTAACCTTAATGATTTACAAACAGTTGGTATATAATTCAGCTATAATTCACATTATTCTCTCCGACAAAGAGAGTACTGTATGTTTTCATCCCCATTTGTTTATTTGTTTTGTCTGTTAGCAGGATTACTCAAAAACTAAAAGGGAGATTTGGACCAAATTCTTTGGGTAGATAGCCCATGTCCCAGGGAACAATCGATTAACTTCGACCCTGATCCGGATTGTATTGCAGATTCTAGATCCGGAAAACACTTTCTGCGAAACCCTAATAATCCGGATTGTAGTGCAGATTCTGGATCCGGAAAACACTTTCTGCGAAACCCTAATCAGAGATGAGAAAACCTAACCCACTATGAGGAGTAGTTTGGAAATTACGTTGTCCTTGTCGGAGAGTTGCGCTCCAGTGAGTGCCCCTCTAGTTTGTGTTTGCGAAAGTCTAAGAACTTGCATGTAATTCGTATGTTTTCCCAGTAATGATAATTAAAAAATGCAGAAATGTGGTATTCCACAAATGCACAAATGAGTTGTTAGCTGTAAGAATCTTCATGATATATTTTTGAAAATACGACGAAAGACTGAATATCACATTACATTGCCTTTGGGAGATTAATATGTTATGAGTTACTCCACAAGTAACCGTAGATAAAAAAAAAAAAAAAATCCTTGTTTCATTGAATATGAAATGGATAAAAAAAATTTTTAGCCTACACTTAAAAATAAATAGATGGCCGCACCCTTGGAGTCATCCTCTTATGTTTTCATATTATCTGAGAGGTACTGCAGTAAACAGTGCTGATTATGCTTGTTGTGTTATATCACAATGGGAATTAGATTTAGAAACATAAGTCTGCTGGGCAATTTAGAAACATAAGTCTGTTGGGCAATTTTTGTCGAGTGTGACATCCATCCTAACCATTCTCTATATATCTTCGTATTTTCAAGCACTGTCGGTCATAAAACGAAATATACATAATACCAAAAATGGCTAAACTCAAGAAATTATTAAATAAGGAAAAGAAAAACATAAAATGATAGAAATAAAAACAGGGGACAGTGAAGGGCTGTGGAGCGAGTGTTGAGAGAGGGTTGGAGGCAACATGGCACCCAGTCGCCAGTTGTTGCAAGCCATTCTATAGATGGCGTTGGTTTCTCTGCCTCAGGGAGCGCAGCTACTTCACAAATTTTTATAATTTTTGTAGCAATACATAGCAAGTGAGCATCAGAAAGCAATACGTTCTTCTGCGTCAGATATCAACATGTCCCTCCACATCAGAGAGCGATACGTCCGTCTGTATCAGGGAGCAGTACGGTCCTTCGTCTGGGGAAGCAATGCAAAGTTTAATTGCATTTCCCTAGCAAAGCGTTTGTGGGATTAAAGCAACAGGTGTGTGAAGGGAGAGAGAGAGAGAGAGAGAGAGAGAGAGAGAGAGGGTGCTGATGTGAGGAGAAGTGGGAAACAACTACTCATGTGTAAAGCCAGAACCAAACTCTAGTACTGATACATATACACTTCTCATGCATATACACTTTCTCTCATACATCTGTGCTACACATTGACTCATACACCTCCTCTTTATCTCATACACCTACACTGCATCTTATATACATACACTGTGTAGTCCCAGCACCAAACTTTCCTTCTCATTCAGTCGTACATCTTGGCTACTGTTTGTCCTTCACACCTACACTTCCTCTCATACGCCTACACTTTATATCCATAAATTTTTATTCGTGGGCTTGGTTACCTTTGCCAACAAGGTTGCAGGAAGTCATGTAATAACCCTTGTTTATCACTTTGTTCGTTTGTGTGTTTGTCCACAAGATATTTCAAAGTGTATCTATGGATTTCAACGAAACTTTTTGGGTATATGGATCATGGGCCAAGGAAGAGCTGATTAAATTTTGGTGGCGACCTGAATTCGAGTTCCGGTCCAGGACTGCTTTTTTGTTCGTTTGTTCGCAGCATATCTGAAAAAGTTATGAATGGATTTTAATGAAATTTTGTCAGATGTGGGACGTGGGCCAAGGAAGAATTTATTAAATTTTGGTGGTGATCTGAGTTGCCTGGTATAGGCGTTGGAGGAGGTATGTGTTCTCTGTGTGGAAGGAAGTTGTTAACCACTGTCCATGCCTGACAGTTTGAATATGTGAATAATAATACATTGAGAGGCGTCGATATTGAGGTGTGCACTATGGAGTACGCTGAAGATCATCATCAGTCACTATCTTAGTCAGTACGATAACTGGAATAAAGTCTGTTGTCTAGTAACCATTACATAATCCATCATATTCTCTTCACTGACTTACACTGAGTTTAGAAATAAGTCGACCTGTTATAACTTTACTGAAAAGTGTATACGTTATGCAAACACCTGTAGGTCATTGCCTGACTATCAGACATTGATACGAACGATGTCCGTGGTCTTCCCAGCTCAGTATGGCCTTTCTTATCTTAATATCTCTCAGCTTTTGAAAAAGAACAGCCAAGTTAGCCTCACTAGCAACAGCCATGACTTTGTACCCCAAAGGTTCAGTTTCCAAAGGCTGTTAAATTGTAATACCCAGAGATTCTTAGCATCCCTTACACTAGAGCAGGTCTAACCTTCTCCGTGGCTAAATGCTGGGTATTACGGACCCTGGAATGAAAGGACTTATTAGAGTGGTGTAGGGGGAGGGTTGTTTCAGGCGGTCTCACCGATATTAACCAGCAGTCCACCGTTCACATGCTTCAGATTAACCTGAAACTACAACTACTACTACTGCTGCTTCTAGAGAGTGTTCAACCAGTACCTCAGTCAACGCTTGCAGGACTCTTCCAACTCCCGTCTGTTCTTCCTACTGTTACTTTCTACATATTTCTGTCCCTCCTCAGGTATATACTCTTCATCCCTACTTCATTCCACTACACTCTCACCCTCCTTCACTTCACTCTGTTCCATTCCATTTTATTTCAGCAATCTTGCATTTCAAGTCAACTCCACTTCCCTACTTAGCTGTCCGTCTTATCAGGTCTGTCCCACCTGATGTCTCTTCCTACTCACTCTTGTCTTTTCTCAGTTTTCTCCTGAGACCTGTTGCATCGTTCCACCCCCCTCCACTCCCCCCTTCCACCTCCACTTGCCAATTTTCCTGGCTCCTGCAAGACATAGTGTGGAGTGCTGGTGAAATTGCCTTCCTTCCCGCCACTAATTGGTGTGAGGCACAGGGGGAGAGGGAGGGGATAAGGAGGGCAGGACAGTGTTGCACAGAGGGAAGGAGAAGGGGAGGAAATAAGGGAAAGAAATGAATAGAAGACAAATTAAAAAGAAAAAGTAAGGATTGAAGAGGACTAAGAGGAAGGAAGGTGAGGGAGCAGGAGGCGATGGAGGTGAATGAAGGGATTATAGATTTGAGCGGAAATGATGAAACATAAAAATTTAAGGAAAAGGACTACAGCGGCAAGTGTTTTGGCTCATACTAGGCAGCTCCTGTGGGTATTGCTAAACTACCCGAGGACAAAAAGAACTAAGAAAACGGGAGGCCGGCTCTTACTCCCCTCCCCCTTCGTATTACATCCATTAAACCAAAGCTGGTGGGAAGCAAAGGTAGGAAAGGCCATACCATATCGGAAAAGCGGGTTGGAATTGATATAAGAAAAACTGATGGAAAACATACAGTGCTACCGTACTGTAATCAGGAAAAATCGTATTTTGTCGTGAGTGATTTAGTGCCTTGCATGAATCTTAGGCTCACTTTTCTTCAGTCATTGGCCTGTGTTTATCCATAGCCTCTCCTGGACACCTAGCTCCACTCATCCATTACAGGTTACCCTGTTTTTCCAAACTAGATTCTTCCTATCTCCTTGTATAAACGAAAGCAGATGGCGTATTCTCGTCGTGTAGATCGCCTAGAGGGAGTCAGTACTAATTCTTACGAAATCTTATATGCACAAAGTTAATTCTAAAACCTCATTGAAGGTGAAAGGCAGCTTGTTCCACTCGTCCACTACTGCACTTTATTGTCAAGCCAGCACTTAAGCTACCTAGTTATTAATTCAAGTGAAATTTATGTTTCGTAATTACGTTTACTGTGTGTTTTGTCCTGGCTACTGATTACCAATACCTCACTGGTATTATATACCTCATTTATTTACTTCATTATCATATGCACTTCTGTAAATTACCCTTTGCTCCTCGCCTCTCGAGTGTATGCATATTCACTTTTTTTTTTTTTTTTTTTTTTTAACTTCAGTACCACCAGACGGTTTTATTTAGGTATTATATCAGACAATAATATGGAAGAGTAGAACCACGCTGTAGCCTGTCTAAAATATCCTATCCCAAAAGTCACTCCTAAGCTGAATAAAACTGAATTAGTATAGCAGGGGAAAAAAGAGCACTAAGACAGAAGTAGGCTACCCGCGCCCACCAGTCGGTCTGAGATCGAACATCTAACATCGCCTTGCGATGTACACTTCATCTTGGGCAGCTTCATATAAAAATCGAATTATTTTGTTTTCGACTGACCCATAACAATTCCACCAAGTCTGAACCAAATCGGGTAAAAAGTGAATCCACCTTTCCCTGTGACCTTGACATTTGACTGATTATTTCCAAAACAGAATCCCTCTATTCTTGCCTTACTCTGAATCCTTCGACAAAGTTTTGTCTAAATGGAATAAAAACATTACCATGTTACCTTGTTTAAAGTGAACTTTGCCATGTGACCATGACCTTTGACTTATTATTCACAAAACAACAGATTAATCCCTATGGCTAATATTCAACATTTCCACCAGAGTTTATCCAACTCACATTCGGATAAAAATTAATTTTAGTTATTTGGTTTACAAAGTGAGACATAGATCAAACTTAACATTGCCCTCTGACTTTGAACTTTGATTCGTTCTTGCCATGCCCTCAACCCCTCCACTTAGTTTGGTGTAAATTGCTGGAAAAAATAAAAAATAAATTCACCCTGCAAGGTGAAACTTTAACCCTGTCCTTTGACCTACTGTTCTCAAAAAATAGGTCGATACCTTGGCTGACCCTTAATGCTTACTTTAAGTTTGGTTAAAGTTGGATGAATTTTGGGGGGTAATTTTGTTCACACACACACACACACACACACACACACACACACACACACACACACACACACACACACATACACACACACACACACACACACCGCTCGCTGGTGCAGTGGTAACGTTCTCGCTTGCCAACTGGTGGACGGGAGTTCGAGCCTCGCTCAGGTTGCGAAAAGTTTCACTGACGAAGTGGGTAGTTACTGTCCCCCTTGAGCAAGGGGACGGGTGTGTGCGTGTGTGAAGGTCACAGCTTTGCCCTTAGATCGGACTATATGAGCTCTCAGCTCCCTTCCGGGAGGGTAAAAGCTGACGATCACGACCATCAAATGATCCTGACCGCCCCAGTGAATTACACACACACACACACACACACACACACACACACGTCAAGTAAAACATAACATCTGCACTCGCATAGAGGGAGCGGGTGTAATAAGTCAGCGGATTGAGGAGGCTATGCCAAAGATAGTGACTGTGTGAGAAAGTGGAAGGAATAGAATGAAAGAAGGCTTAGAGGGAGAAATTCAGATTTGTGTGTAGGAGGTGGGAGTGATAGGTTTGGAGAGAGAGAGAGAGAGAGAGAGAGAGAGAGATTAGCGTTGGTGACGATATTTTATCGTGCAGAAATGACAACAGTCGGCCAGAATCCAGAAATTATAATACACTGAGACGCATAAATATTCCCGCACTTGTTTGTGTTTTGTCTGGTTTCTGTGCTGCCTGGCATAGACGCATGAAGGGTAAATAGTATAGTTATCTCCGACAAGGAGAGTTTTCACGCCTGCTTGTTTGTTTGGTAGTTTGTCTGTTAGCAGGATTACTAAAAAAAACTAAGAGATTTTGACCAAATTTGGTGGGTAGATAGCTCATGTTCTAGGGAACAATCAGTTAACTTTTGGGACCGATCCGGGTCATATAACAGATTCTGGATCTGGAAAACCCTTTTTGCGAAACTCTAATCAATGATGAGAAACCATAACCCATTATGAGGAGTGCTTTGGAAATTACGTTGCCCATGTCGGAGCGCTGAACTCTACTGAGTACCCTCCTAGTTTATATATATATATATATATATATATATATATATATATATATATATATATATATATATATATATATTTACATCCAGTAGGTACAACAGTATTATTACATCATGAACCCTGTCTCACCAGTAAGATTTTTTTCTGTACGTTTTTTTTTTTTTTTTTTTTTTTTTTTTGAGAGAGAAATTTGAAATTTATATTCATTGGGAATATCTCACAGAAGTTGGTTCTTTTAACATACATTTATTTTCCTGAGGGTTTCGTTTATTCATTTTTTGTGGAAATCATTAGATGTTATTCATAAGAAGCTAACTAAATTTTAGATAGTGAAGTCCTTTCTTTTCCATAAAAGTTTCATCTGCATAGCAATACACAAATCAGCATTACCAGCTTACTTTCTTACTAATAGGGATACTTGAATATACTAAAATTCTGTACTCCGAAGAGTTAAAAGAAAATAATAATTTCGAACATGATTGTCCGAAGCGTGGGAGTTCTTCCAATAAAATAAACAGATGTTCAACTGATCATATATTTCTTTAGAAACGTCACGAGTTGGAAATGTCGAAACCCAATGAAACGTATTCAATCCATGTGAAATATGTCTAGTAAATTATTGATATCGTACTTTCAGCTTAAAAAAAAATTATTGTAAATAAATTAACATTCCAAGGCTCTGAATCAGTGAAACTTAAATGTACTGTTTTGGGAAGAAGAGATATACTGAGTGAATACCTCGTTGTTTGTTACCAAAATATGGAGATTTATTTGCTTCTGTCGACCATCCTGCCTCCACTTGTTAAAATGTACACCGTGCCTACTGTATCAGAATGTTTGTTGTTATTTTACTATCATGAAGTTAGTTCGGATAGTGATTCACATGACGAGATTGGGGCATTGATTGTTGGGTGAATTATATATATATATATATATATATATATATATATATATATATATATATATATATATATATATATATATATATATATATTGTTACGGAACAGAGAGAGATAATGAACACTTCAAGTGAGAATACTAAAATCACTACTGTCCCGCAAAGTTCCAGGTTCAAAACAAAAGAGTTACGTAAAATTACAAGTTAAAGTTTAATGCTCAAACTAACAACTAAACATTCAGGACTCATAAGGATAATGTAATGGCAAAAACACGTTAAATATATGGTTAACTGCAATAGCTTCTATTAACACGAAATTAGCAAGAGTAAATTTATCTAAGTCAGCCCTGATAAAATGAGAAAACCGGATAATGCTCAGTTAATGCAAGATATATTATTACAGTTACAAAATATTATTAACAATGACTGACATCAAAAACTCCACATGAATCACAAAAACCTCACCAGGCCTACGAATTAACGCCTCATACTATACAGTAAAAGAAAAAGAATGCAACAACACTTATACTCAAGTTACACAGCAGCCAGATGGTTGGAGACTTCCTGAGCACTCACAAAAATAATAACTGTACAGGGGAGGACAGAGATGTGAACAAAATGAGGAGTAGATCTAAGTGGCAATTAATGCAGAGACTGAGCTCATTATATAGGGGCCGGCAGAGCTTGATACAGCTTGTAAGAAGGACGCGCAAATGAAGCCATAGGGGACAAAGAGTTGACACTCCTGCTCTGAACAACAGAAAGAACGACTTTACTATAAGGGAGGAGAAGGGGGGAGTGAGGTAGAACACGGACGCTTGGTCACTGTGGAAGCCACGAGGCGAATCGTGACCAAACATGCAGCATACTGTACGTTAGAATTATACAAAGGATGATGAAATCATAGGCTATGTAACACCTCCCCACACAAAAAAAAAGAAATTTACAAAGGAAATTTCTTATTACTCTAAAACAATCTGTCTAAAGTCTAGATAAACAATCTGCAATAACATTTTCTTTCCCCTTGACATGTTGTATGTCTAATGAATACTCCTGAAGAAGTAGACTCCATCTTGTCAATCACTGATTTTTATCTTTATACTTACTAAGGAATTTCAGTGGGTTATGATCGGTATAAATGACTATGGGGGCAAAACCAGAACACAAATAAAATGAAAAATGCTGTAAACCCAAAATCAAGGCCAAAAGCTCTTTCTCAATAGTTTAGTAGTTCTTTTGAGGTGGAGTGAGCTTCTTATTGTAATAAGATACAGGGTGTTCAATACCCTGATCATCCTCTTGCAGCCAAACAGCCCCAGCTCCTGTATCACTTGCGTCAACAGCCATCTTAAAAGGCTTAGCAAAATTTGGTGTAGCGAGCACTGGCTGACTTAATAGGATAGCTTTAAGTTTGCTGAAAGAGGATTCACAGTTATCGGTCCAGACAAATTTAACTCCCTTTTTCAGTAGGTCTGTAAGTGGTGATACAAGAATTGAAAAGTTAAGAACAAATCTCCTGTAATAACCTACCATTCCCAAAAATCTTTGTAGCTCTCTTCTACTTTTAGGTCTGGGAAGATCACTTATACCCTGAACCTTAGCTCCTGGTGGTGCAACATGTCCATCACCAATTACGTACCCAAGGTACTGAACTTTAGCTTGACCAAACTCACACTTTGATAATTAGCTACAAGATTAGCCTGAACCAAACGCTCAAGAAATTTACTGACATGGCATAGGTGATCTTTCCAGTTGTCACTGAAGATTAATACATCATCAATATAAACAACACACCCTGCCAAACCCTTTGTTACAACATTCATGAGCTTCTGAAATGTGGCTGGTGCATTCTTCATACCATATGGCATTACAGAACATGCAAAAGTCTTTCCTAGTGTTACAAAACATGAGATCTCCCTAGCACGTTCAGTCATAGGTACTTGCCAGTATCCCTTTAACAAATCAAACTTACTTATGTACCTAGCCTTTCCGATCTTGTCTATGCAATCTTCCACGCGAGGGAGAGGGTAAGTGTCTGTTTTGGTTATCTGATTAATACGTCTGTAGTCGATGCAAAGCCGCTGTGACCCACCTGGCTTAGGGACTAGAGTGACAGGAGAACTCCACTCGCTCTGACAGGGCTCAATCATCTTGTGGTCCAACAGGTAGCCAAGCTCCTTCTGGATGAGAGGAACTTTCACTGGGTTCACACGGTAAGGAGGCAGTTTAATTGGCTTTGTGTCACCAACATCGACATCATGCATCAACACAGTGGTTCTTCCTGGAGTGGCACGGAACACTTGCGGGTACTCCTGCAGTAATCCTGAAAACTCCTGCCTTTCCTCGGGAGCTAAATGAGAAAGCTTAGTCTGGAGATCATTCATGATATTAGGATTCTTCCCCAAACTATCACTCAGGCTCATGCTGCATGGGAGAACTTCACTTGCAGACTCGGGTGGAACAGCTACAGTGCAGACTGGGTTATTTTCGTCCCGCCTGTGATATAACTTTAGCATGTTGATGTGACAAAGTTGCTTGTTCTTTCTACGATCTGGTGTGGCGATGACATAGTTGACATCACTGAGTTTCTTCTCCACGAAATAAGGACCACTAAACTTGGCTTGAAGAGGTTGCCCATGCACCAGTAGCAGAATCAAAACCTGATCTCCTGGCTGAAAGTGGCGTAACCTGGACTTCTTATCATACCAAGTCTTCATCTTCTCCTGAGCAGCTCCTAAATTCTCTCTCACCAGCTGTAAAGCAGTGGACAGCCGTTCTTTGAACTTCATCACATACTCCAGCAGGTTGACGTCATCTTCCTCCGACAGCCAGCATTCCTTGAGTAACTTAAGGGGTCCTCTTACTTCATGGCCAAACAGTAGTTCAAAGGGTGAGAAGCCCAGTGATTCATTTGGAGATTCTCTTGCGACAAATACAACGAATGGAAGACGATTATCCCAGTCTTTCTGATGTTCCAAACAGTGTTTCCTGAGCATCGATTTGAGTGTTTGATGATATCTCTCCAACGCTCCTTGGGTCTGGGGATGGTAAGCTGAAGACGTGATCTGGGTGATGCCCAACTCTTTCAGAGACTGCTTGAAAACATTTGACATGAAATTACTTCCCCGGTCTGACTGTACCTCCTTGGGCAGACCAAACTTGGTGAAGAACCCCAGCATTTCCTTAACCACGTTCTTTGCAGAGATATTTCTATGTGGAATGGCTTCAGGATAAAGAGTAGCCATATCAATCAGGGTCAAGACATAAGAAAATCCTGAAGAAGTCTTAGGAAGAGGGCCCACAATATCCACCAACATACGGGTGAATGGCGCCTCAAAAGGAGGAATGGGAACTAGAGGTGCAACCTTTTCGGTCTGATTACACTTCCCCACAACTTGACAGGTGTGACAAAACTTACAATCCCAGGAAACATCTCTGAAGATACCTGGCCAGTAGAAGTGTTTTAAAATGCGTGCCACAGTCTTCCTCACTCCAAGGTGTCCTGCCAAACTGGAATCATGAGCCACTCTAATGATATCCTGCCTACAAACACGAGGGATGACAACTTGATGTACAACCTCCCATTCACAGTCGGCTGATGCTGTTGGGGGTCTCCACTTCCTCATAAGTACTCCTGACTTTATATAATAACAAGTAGAAGCACCAGCTGACTCTTTCTCATTGCAAGCAGAGTAAGCTAGACCTTTCAACTCAGGGTCAGCAACCTGCAACTCAACCAACTCTTGACGAGACAAATTATCAACACTACGGGGTACTGCCTCATCTGGTGAGTGGTCCAAATTAGCAAGAAAAGTGTCAGCTAGGATAACATCATCATCATCATTATCCTCTAAGTCACCAGTAACTTTAGACTTAGCCCTAGTGACAGCACATGCAGAGAACACGTCAGGGATATCACAATCCTGGGTCGCAGTCACTGGTTCACTAGACAACTGAGGAGCTGGACACACTTGACTTCCACCAATATCATTTCCAAGTAAGAAAGTTACACCTGACATTGGGAGTGTCTCAACCAACCCAACCATAACGGAACCATTAACAAAACCAGACTCTAAATTCACTCTGCACAGAGGGACAGAGAAGTAATTATTCCCTACACCTTGTAAGATTACAGTTTCATCAGAGGAATTAACATTAGAGCCTAGAACACTGGTCAGCATAAGGGATTGGCAAGCACCTATATCATGATATATTTTAACTGATTTCCTGTTATTACTGTCCAGAGGACTGACAAAACCATCAGACAGGAAATTAGCACATTAACTCTTGAGAGTGTCACCCACGTTACTGCTCAAAAGAGGAGCTTCATCATGAGAATTTAATTTACCCCTCAAAGCAGGTTCAAGAAACTAAGTTAAAGAATTCTGGGAACTCTCAAGGGTGGACACTAGACCAATTGACTGAATATTTAAAGACTCCTTTTTGTTCACATCATGCTGTCTCCTGAAACATTTCTCCGTAGTATGACCAAGCTTACTACAATAAGTACATTTACTTTTCTGAAATCTAGAGGTGGAGCTGGTATTTACTTCCTGAGAAATATCATCTTTATTATCTTTCCTGTTACCTGTACTCTGAGTAGAGGCAACGTACGACTTACTCTCAGCTTTCCTTTTTTCTTTAGAATATCTCTCTTGAGTGAGAACATATTCATCAGCTAAAACTGCAGCATCAGACAAATTATCTATTCTTTTCTCATCAAGATATAGGCTTACATCTTTATTAGTACACCTTTTGAAGTCCTCCAGCAAAATCATCTGCTTAAATTTGCCAAAATTAGAATCCACATTCTTAGAATTTAACCACTGCTCTAACAGATTTTCTTTGATTTTTGCATACTCAACATGGGATTGCTTATCTTGCTTATAAGTTGTCCTAAATTTTACTCTATAGGCTTCAGGAACAAGCTCATAGGCCTTAAGAATCAAGCTCTTAACTACATCATAATTATCAGATTGATCCTGAGGCAAAGATGCATAAGTTACTTGAGCTTTACCGGTGCGAACAGTTTGAAGGAGTACTGGCCAATACTCTTTGGGCCAATTAAAACCTGTAGCTACCCTCTCAAACAACTGAAAATACTTAGTTAAATCAGATTCATTAAAAGGAGGGACAAGTTTAACATTTTTAGCCACATCAAAATCATCAGAGCTAGATGATCCAGTTCCACCTTGTTTCATGCGATACTCATGGTCTGCCTGAATCCTAGTAAGTTCAAATTGTGCCTGAGCCTGTGCCTGTGCCTCCTGAATACGAGCCTGAGACTCAGCCTCCTTAGCACGAGCCTGAAACTCAGCCTCCTTAGCACGAGCCTGAAACTCAGCCTCCTTAGCACGAGCATCCTGCAGGGCTAGCTGTAACTTAGCTATTTCAATCTGCTTTTGCTCATCTGGATGAGTTACATTAAACAAGCTTTTATTAATCATGTCAACAATTTGATCTTTAGACTGATGAGAACGAACAGCAATTCCCAATTGTTGAACAACAAGCTTAAGTTCATTCTTTGTTCTGTTTTCTACATCACACACTGTTTGCACATTTGACAAAAAATCTTTGGCTTCATCAAGAGTAGTAATAGTAGACATCATGAATAAATCACAGTCACAAAATATCAAGCAATATCCTTATGATAATATCCTGAATATCCTGATAAGAGGTCGCCAAATTTATGTTACGGAACAGAGAGAGATAATGAACACTTCAAGTGAGAATACTAAAATCACTACTGTCCCGCAAAGTTCCAGGTTCAAAACAAAAGAGTTAGGTAAAATTACAAGTTAAAGTTTAATGCTCAAACTAACAACTAAACATTCAGAACTCATAAGGATAATGTAATGGCAAAAACACGTTAAATATATGGTTAACTGCAATAGTCTCTATTAACACGAAATTAGCAAGAGTAAATTTATCTAAGTCAGCCCTGATAAAATGAGAAAACCGGATAATGCTCAGTTAATGCAAGATATATTATTACAGATACAAAATATTTTTAACAATGGCTGACATGAAAAACTCCACATGAATCACAAAAACCTCACCAGGCCTACGACTTAACGCCTCATGCTATACAGTACAAGAAAAAAAAAAATGCAACAACACTTATACTCAAGTTACACAGCAGCCAGATGGTTGGAGACTTCCTGAGCACTCACAAAAATAATAACAACTGTACAGGGGAGGACAGAGATGTGAACAAAATGAGGAGTAGATCTAAGTGGCAATTAATGCAGAGACTGAGCTCATTATACAGTATAGGGGCCGGCAGAGCTTGATACAGCTTGTAAGAAGGACGCGCAAATGAAGCCATAGGGGACAAAGAGTTGACACTCCTGCTCTGAACAACAGAAAGAACGACTTACTCTACTATAAGGGAGGAGAAGGGGGGAGTGAGGTAGAACACGGAAGCTTGGTCACTGTGGAAGCCACGAGGCGAATCGTGATCAAACATGCAGCATACTGTACATTAGAATTATACAAAGGATGATGAAATCATAGGCTATGTAACAATGTACATATACTGTATTGAGAGAGAGAGAGAGAGAGAGAGAGAGAGAGAGAGAGGGAGAGACATATTTACTCATCACTACAAGATTAGAGTATAGAAGATGCCTTCTTACTTACGAGGTTAAAGGATATTTTCTACCTGCCACTACACTGAGTCTTTCCAAAGACTATTATAATCGTCTGGCGGCAACAAGAAAAAAATGACATAGTTTCAGAAGACTTGAGGGAGATTATTAACCACTCCTCTACGATCAGCGCTTCAAAACCTAAATAAAATCGGCTGTCGGTGGAAAAAATAGAGTATGGGGTGACTGTGTAAACTGGATTAAATTAGAATGTTTTAATCCCATCAGTACGAGAGGCCTTGCATCAGCTGAATCAAATGGTTTGGCAGCAGCAACATTATACTAAATAAGTCACCATTGTACTGCACAGGGTGATGGATATTGTTTATAGCCCTTTCACAACGAGAGGGCTTTCCTAATTTGAATATACTCGTATGTCGTCAATAAAAATGAAAAAAGAATTACTCTCACCATTTCCAAGGGAAGGCAGGATGGCCTCAACAAAAATCTCTAGCACTCAGAACGGCGATTGTCCTCACCCCGCTTAGCGTAATGGCAAACACCAAGGGTTCTTGTTGGCATATTTCACTAATTTGTGTGTCTGTATGGCTTGACCTTTGACCCCATACAGCCTTTAATAAATCCAAAAATTTAGAAAGGTGTCGAGACTACCAAGTTTGAAGTTAAATGGTGAAGAAATGAAGGCATAGCACCAAAGTGAACACTGTTTAGAAAAAAGAAGGAAAGAAAAAGGCATTTGAAAGAAATGGAGCCAATACAGAATGATTTCCACCATTGTGTGAAGACCTGAATTAGTTGTCGTGGTGGTGTTGGAGTTTATGTGAGTGTGTTTGGTCGTCAGTGAAGCACCAAACAAGTCCAAACACTTGTGCCGAAAATGATGAAAGGTTAAGTTGGATATTATAATTATGCTAAGCTGATTTTATGTTGCTTAATAAGGTAAAAAAATGGCAGGCTATAATATGTTTAGGTAGATAGATAGATATACCGAGAGAACAGAGATATAGGTAGACATATAGAGAAACAGATAGTTAGGTGGGTAGGTAGGTAGATAGATACATACGGTACAGATACATACATTGATTCATTAGACAGAGAGATAGATATAGGTACCGGTACAGTAGATAGGTAGAGAAACTGATAAATATACAGTATACAGGAGCTGAATAGATAGATACGCCAAAAAATTTACAGACAAATAGATAGGTAACTGTTGGTTGAGAAATGTCAGTAGATAGATTCATAGAGTTTTCTGTTTCTCCCTTCATCCTCCTCCAACAGCTTCTCTTTCCTTCTTTTCCCTCTTCTTCTTTATTTTCTTTATAAAGTTTCTCTTTATACCCATCTCAGTCTTTTGTCCCTCTTGTTTGTCCCCCTCCCCTTTGTTTTCTCCTTCCATCTCCACTTCCACCTCTCCTTCCTTCATTTTTGTCTCCATTTTTGTTCCTCCTGTTTCATTTCTAACTTCATTCCCTTACCTTACCTTCATTTTATCTCATCCTTTCCTTATTATATATACCTCCATTCCATTACTGTTCTTCCATTGTTCTTTTTCCCTCCGACAAGGAGAGTATGGTTTCCCCCTGTTTCTTGTTTTGTTTGTGTCTTGGTCTGTTAGCAGGATTGCTCAAAAACTAAAAGAGATATTTGGACTAAATTTGGTGGTAGGATATCGCATGTCCCAGGGAACAGTCGAGTAACTTTTGGGACTGATCCGGATCGTATTAGTTTCTGGATCAGGAAAAAAAAATGTTGCGAAACCCTAATCATTGATGAGGAAACCTGACCCATTATGAACAGTAGTTTGGAAATTACGTTGCCCTTGTCGGAGAGATGCGCTCCACTGGGAGTCCCTCTAGTTTTTTTTTAATGTTCATTCCACCACCTCTTCCATCTCCTCTCTTCATATTTTGGGGAAGGGTAGTAACAAGAGATTTGGTCAAGAAGGTGTAGAAGATGAAACCAAAAAGAGATTAGAGATAAAGTACAGTACAGTTGTAAAGCAGAGGTTGTTTTGTGCCGCTATGGAAGGGATAAGTGTTGCATACTGTGAGTATGTGTGTATGGGTGTGTTCCTTAAGATCCACTATTCCTTCGAGCCACAAACCTTCACACCTCACCATTTCGGCGCTAATGCCCACCGACAGTATTAAAGTCATGCGACTGTCCTCTCATTCAGGTCTGGTATAACGATAGGAGTATTCGCTAGGGTGCTGCAGTGGCCTCCCCAACTACGAATAACAGTATTGCAGTACCATAGTCGAGGCGTATAATCGTAAATGTGAAATAGTAATGGAAATGATCAATAAAAGACCCCCGCAAAAGCTCACGCTGGAACACTTGATAGCCTTAACAAGTCGCAGAGGGGCTTTCACACCGTCCGGGAGAAGGTGGGGGTTTGGGAAGATGAGGGGGTTAGGTAGGATTTGGGTTGGTTGAAGTAAGGGGAGGGTTAGGGTTAGGGAGGGTAAGGGAGGAACTAGGGTTGGGAAGGTGAGGGGAGTGAAGGGGGATGAGAAGAGGAAACTGAGGAGAGGGTTATGTATGCGGAAGGTAAGGGGCGTAGGGGAGGTCTGGGGAAAAGGTGAGGCGTGTGGGGGACAGATGAGGTTGACGAAGGTGGAGGACTAGGATAGCCTGAGAGGAAACAGGCCTAACCATGGTCCGTATGCCTTAGCCTCTTCATTATGATGTCGAATACTTTCTTTTATCCTACGGAAGACCTCTGCGTGTGAAGAAATTGGAGCTACACCGTCAGAACTTAAAAAAAAAAAAAATCTAAGTCCATTGCGATAATGAAACACATGTCGTATATTCACTAACTCCAGACGATTATATACACGATATGAGAAAACCAAGCCAACTATCCTTGAATTTATGGTGGGTTGCCATCGTATGTCCCGATGCCTGAGTGTCAACGTCACTGATAAAGGCAACACCTCATTTGTAATGGTTCCCACGTTCATCATATTTTTGTATATGAAAAACACACACACACACACACACACACACACACACACACACACACACACACACACACACACACACACACACACACACACACACACACACACACACACACACACACACACACACACACACACACACACACACACACACACACACACACACACACACAAAGTCCATTACGAGAGCTGATCAGTAAAATAAATTCAGTGTGCGGTGGTACGAAATAAGAACAGATGTCATCGTTCCAGAGGAATTAAGATGGAAGTGTATCGTAGTGTTAGTGCAGTATCATATTCCTAGAGCGTCATCGTAATCTAAGAACTCGTGTGGTATCGAACTGAAATTATGGAACTGATTTCTAAGCACAGCATGAGATTCAAAGTGTGGCATAATATTCTGAGTGCCACTGGACTCAGTATATAGTATCGGATTGTAAGTGCAACAGTGAACTTTCAGTATAATATCAGATTCTAAGGATAGTGTCGGATTCTGAGTGTATTAACGGATTCTAGTGTGGCATCGGATTTTAGCTGGGACATAGGATTTAAATGCTTCATTAGTCTAACAGCTTTTCTTTTATTCTCATCAAGAGTTACCATGAAAACGTGACCCCCAGTCAATTAGCAGCAACTTAGTATTTAATGAAGGCAGTCGTGATTTAATGGCCAGTGAGGGTTCCCACATTATAACACGTATCTTGTGAGCTAAAACTGTGAGGAAGTTTTGTATCAGGTGTTTCAAATAAATTTCAGACCCTTATTATCTTGAGAGCTGAAAATTTGTGCAAGTTATATACATGGTATTTTGGTCTCTAGAAACAGTTATCTTGTGAGCTGAAATGTAATATCAGATATCTCAAATACTAGAACACATGCCATGTGAACTAAAGTAGATATGTAAGCAGTTTTAATATCTGGTTTCTCTGTTCTAAGGACACGTATTCTGCGAACTAGAAAAGTGAACAGATATTAGTATCACACTGTTTAGAATACTGTTATTACTTAAGCTAAAAATATGAACAGGTTGTAATTCCTTCAGTTTCGGTTGGTCTGCACAACGCCGGATAAGAGAAACAAAGAGGTGTCAAAATTAATATAAATAAGCCGTCAGCATACTTTTGCTCATGGATACAGATTCTAACTTTATCACTACGAGATTTCCTGTTGGATGAGTAAAATCGTCTGGCAGTTGCAGCAACATAAGGCGTCCTTATAGAGAAGGGGTTGATTAATGCGTGATGTCTCAGAGTTGCTTGAGATCACATATGCTAAAATATTTTGCTGACAAGACAAAGCCTAATTCTTATATCAAGAGAGTCTGAGATAACACCTGACTACCTCTTACCCCTACAGGACCAGAATTTATGTTTTTTTTTTTTCCCCAATTTTAGTTCGCAAGCCACATCAGTCACAAATTTGACACACATGATACTAACCCCCTCAGCCCAGGTACTTTTTTTTTTTTTTTGTTCTTAGATATGATGGACCTGAGGTGACCACTGGTAGCGAAAATTTTAGCCCATCGAGTAAATTGACGACTTTTGTATAAATTCTTATCATCATTCGATTTTGTTCAACTAGACCCTTCTCGTTGTAAAGGAGATGACGCACTGTAGACGGGTTATTTATGTTCAGGGGCATTACACATTAGAATACTTAATATGGTATTAAAGTATCGTAATGTGTAATGCCATAAATGTTGAAAGCTTAAAATGGTTCATTGTTATACTCTTCAGAGGGCAGAACAGTGTATTGTGTGTTAAAATTATATATCATTGTTATATTAGGTGTTTTGTAATTAACAGTGCACACTCTTACGTTTTAGAAATTTCGGAGTTGATCGATGCTAAGGTAAGCAGAAATTACGGGACATTCTTAAAAGCTTTAGTGATAAGAATATAACATTATCTTACAATCTGAAGATTTAGAAATGCGGCTTTTCAGGAATTTATGTCGGCTACATTTTTAGTGTAGGATAAGAAATGGGCGATTAAGAGTCAGGAAGGATTTGGAGTAAGTCTAAAGATGAAAGGACCGAGGAGAGTATCGTTATATGGTGTGGTCACATACACAGAATGGTTGGTAACAGGGCGTTGAAAAGGGTGTGCATTAGTGAAATGTAGACTGGGAAGAGGCGTGGGTGGTATCTATATAAACTCTGCTAAGTTAATGTATGTTAGAGAGGTTTGGAAGTTCAGGAAGGAAAAGAATGGATGGGAGAAACGTATGTATGAAATGTACGTGTATTGATATGAATGTGACATGGGTTGGACTCCACTTTATCTTGACCTGTAAAATCATTTGACCTGTTAGAAGAATTTCGAGAACGTAAGTAGTAGCATACTAAAATAGTTAATGTAAGGCTCGTTTCATTAGGCACTGATGACCTTTCCCCTGATGTGTTTTCCGCTCCCTATTTTTTTTTATTCAATCCTCGTATCTATCAGTGAGAAATAGGGTTAGGTTGATGGTGACAATGATGATGACGACGACAGTGATGACTTAAGATATAGACGTATGTCTTCACAAAGGAGTCAGTGGTAGTAAGATGGTGTTATGTGTGAATGGCGTTAAAAGCCAAGTTTGGCGCAGCCCTGAGCAGTGTTTACAAGGAGGCACAGTTGTGTTTCCTCCACCGCCACCAGACTCCCTCACCACCACACTCACACCCATAAACCACATGCACTGGCTTGTAACTTAAGTTGCTGTAATGTCACTAACTTCATGCTTACAAAATTATACCGGCACCCATACAACTACACGAGACATTCAAGCCACACGCCTGCTCCCACAAACCATCCCCAATAACTTTGAATTTATTAACATCACTAATACTGCACTCGCACCACTGTATAGCACCCATACCACTACACCACACAGACACTACACACCCACATTCATAAATCGCCTCCACTAACTTAGAATTTGTGTTGCTCTTACACTAGTAACACCACACTTACACCACCACACCACGAGCCACACCAGCACCTACACCACTAGAACCTTACGCCAGAAATGCGCATAAAACGACCGTACTTATAAACTATGTGCACTGCTTTGGAATTGATGTTGCTCTAATTCCACTAATATTATCCAGTAAAAAAATAAATAAATAAATGCCACGAAAACTGCAGTCACACCAGTACGCCACCTGCTACACCCGTTCATCACCACTCACGCCACAACACCAGATACATGACGTTACCACACTCAAGAACCATCAACACATACTTGTGACTAATGTTGCTCAAAGACTGTACTTACACCACCACACCAAGACTTACACCAATACTCCAGCACCCACATCATTAATAAAGCGCTAACACCTTCGGCAGAGACACCACAAACTTATCTTTTAACCCAACAATGACCCACCCACACACACACGAGAGGAAATAGGATTTCTTTTTTAGATGGTGGTACGGAGCCTCCTCTGACCACGTGACTGCGTTCCAAAGTCGTTCGTCACCTCCAAACGTCAGTGGAGCCACAACTAATGCTTTACTATCACCTACCTAGCGAGGCGATAATGTAAACGCCTGTGTCTGTGTCTCTGTGTGTGTTGCTAAAATTCTCAAAATCGATTGGGCACATTGTCTCCAAACTTTGTGGCCAGTATCCCGGGATATCTGGCTCGTTGGTTAATAAATTTGGCGACGCTTCGATATGCCTCCGCGCGCAATTGCCTCCGATTACTGATCTTTTTTATTTTTTATTTATTTATTTATTCATTTTTTTTAAAGACAGGAACACAAAGAAACACTGAAACTAGGTGGGCGAAATCCTGAGCTTTTTTCGATTTGGGCAAACCTGCTATGACACTCGTATGCCTCCAATTGCCAAAGGATTACTGATCTACTTTTTTTAGGGGTGGCGGGCGATGCGCATTCGTGAGCGAATGCTTTGGCCTTTATAAATAAAAGAAGGGACTCTGTTATCATGGCTTAGAAGGATCTGTAAAGTGTATTCTTTGGATCTGTAGAGTGTACTCTTTAATGGTTTGTATTAGACCATATTCCTTAGTCTTGTATATTTTTGCTTGGTATGTGTAGCTGTTTTATACTGGAATTATACTTATATTATTGTTAATAATGCGTTGTATGTTCAGCCATGAACCGATGTTCGCCAACAGTTCTCTGCCAGCATTGTTTCCTGCCCTCCATAGTTCTCATTCTCCCATACAACAGGAGAATCTTTCCTTGTCACACCCTTTGGTGTGCGCTTCATGATGTTATCAAATAAATACAGTTTATTTAAAGCCTTCTATTGCCACGGCTGGCAGAGAAATATCGATGAACTTTGGTTCATCACTGTCAGTGGAAGATGACATTTAAATGTAAGTGTAATGTCATGTTATCTATGTATTTGTCAATGGTGTGTGTGTGAGCGTGTGTGTATGTGTGTGCGAGGGTGTGTGTGTGAGGGTGTTGACCAGCTAGTTTATGCCTCTGTGACGTCAATGGTTTGGGGGGGGTGCAGTTAGAGGGAGGTGAGGAGGGATGGCCAGCGAGACCGAGGCGGGCAGACGACCTCCAGCCTTCAAGCAGTGTAGACTTGCGTGTCATTTGTAGGAGCTGGGCAGTGGTAATAAAGGAGTGTCACGACAACGTCAAGAATTTGATTGTCCGCTACAAGCTTTCTAGGCAACATGGAGGACAATAAGAAGACCGACCTTCCTACAACAACATTAGTACCATTTGATGCTCGCCTGATTCCGGAGTATGATGGCTCCACGGACATCGTGGAGTGGGTAACACGGGTGGAGATGTTGTGTCAGCTCCATGGAGTTGCCCTTGAATCAGTTCTCCCACTACGACTGACAGGTGGGGCATTCGCTGTGTGGTCACAATATCCAGATGCTAGTCGCTGTTTGCTGACAGAGGTGAAGAAAGTATTGTATGCAGCATTCGCCCTAGACCAATATGCAGCATATGAAGCTTTTACTGCACGTCGGCTACAAGCAAGTGAGTCAGTTGATGTCTTTCTGGCTGACCTTCGATGACTGTCGACTTTGTTTGGGGGCGTGTCTGACCATACTCTGGCATGTGCGCTCGTGGCAAGACTACCAGATGATATTCGTCGTGCTATTCGCGCTGGGTCAAGAGCTGAGGGACTGGATTTAAACAGTGTGCTGGCACGGGCTCGCGCAGTGCTTAGTGATGATCGTGCGGCTGCTGCTGGGACTTCGGCACCAGTGCAAGACCAAATGCTGGCGCAACTGCCTGGGAGAGCACATCGCCTTCGTCGTTGCTGGACCTGTGGCCAGCCAGGACATTTTGCTGCTGCATGTCCTCAGATGGGAAACGACATTGGAGGAGCCAGCGACCTCTCTTGGAAACCAGTAAGTGGCGCTCTTCCTGTGGTGCAGCTGCTTGTTGACGGGAGGCAGTGCCAAGTTCTTGTTGACACTGGTTGCACAGACACAATAGTACATGCCCCTTGTTGCATTAAGTGGCACCCGCAGATGACCAGCATCACAATGATTAGTGGAGATTCTTTCTGGTGCACCGGGACAGGCAGTGTGACAGTGGAAACTCCTGATGGCCAGAGCACCCGGGTGTGCATGCTGGTGGTGCGTGAGCCGCCTTTGGGTGTGGATGTTGTGCTCGGCATCACTGGCATCACAGCACTTGGCGGCGTCATAGTGAAGTCTCTGTCACAAGTCCAATTCTGTAGCACAGGGAGTTGTATGGAGCTGCATCATCGACTCTGACACCACTGGCAGTGGATGTGCCTGATTTCAGTGTACGATTTGATGTAAGGCATCGAACGTGAATGGTGTCATGGAAATGGACGAATGGAGCAGCACCTGATTGCCTGCATAATACTATGGCACAGTACAACATATCCCCATCCATGCGCCAGGAGTTTGACCAGGAACTGGAGTCGTGGATCAAGAACGGCTGGTTGGTACCCTACTACGAACAGCAACATGGGGCGCCACGAGGGCTTGTGCCGCTCATGGCTGTTCGTCAGAATAACGGCAGTAAAGTATGGCCAGTGCTAGACTACCACGAGTTAAACGACTACATAACTGCCTTTACTGCTGATAGCGATGTATGTGTTGATCAGATGCGTAAGTGGCGCCGACACAGAGGTAATGTGGCTGTTCTGGACCTGTGTAAGGCTTATCTGCAGGTGCATGTCGATCAGGAACTGTGGCCGTTTCAGACAGTGATGGTACGAGACCAGCGCTACTGTTTGATGCGCCTTGGCTTTGACCTCAACATAGCTCCATTGGTCATGAAGGCTGTTGTTAAGAACATCTTGGCTCAGGACCCTGATATTGAGCGTGCAGTGTTGCCTTAGGTCAATGATCTGTTGGTGAATGAGGACCTAGCCAGTGCAGAGCAGGTCGCTGCACATTTTGCTGCATTCGGCCTGGAATGCAAGCTGCCGAACCGTGCAGCTGATGGGGCACGACTGCTAGGGTTGCATGTGCAGTCATCAAATGGCCAGTTGAAGTGGGCACGTGACAACCCAGTCGACCCACCACCGACAAGAGTGACGCGTCGTGCTGTGTTCGCATGGTGTGGGCGGTTAGTCGTGCACTTTCCAGTAGGAGGGTTGCTCCGGCCAGCAGCTGCGTGGATTAAATGCCAAGCAAATGCAGTGACACAGGGCTGGGACGACATTGTGGATGACGACTCTCTGCTTCAACAGATGGAATATGTGGCAGCACGGCTGGTCAGGGACGATCCGTGTCGTGGCCTCTGGTGTGTGTACGGGGACCAGGCAGTCGTATGGACAGACGCCAGCGCTCTAGCCGCTGGAGTTGTTTTAGAGATGCCACAAGGCGGTGTAATTGAAGACGTATGCTGGCTGCGGCGGGACGACAGTTCACACATCAACATGGCGGAGCTGGACGCAGCAGTCCATAGAGTGAACTTGGGAATCGCTTGGGGTATGAAGAATATTGAGTTACGGACAGACTCTGCCACAGTACATCATTGGATTGATGACGCACTGAGTGGTCGTGCACGACTTTGAACGAAGGCTCACGGAGAGATGTTGATTCGCCACCGAGTCAAAATCATTCGCCAACTGGTGAGTGAGTTGGGACTGACATTGTCTGTGAGGCTTGTCCGGTCTACAGAAAATCATGCTGAGGTCCTCACGTGTGTCCCAGAGGAGTGGGTGCGGAATGACAGACTGGTAGCTGGTGCAGCAGCGGTGGTCGAGAAAGACACCGCTGAGCCTAGAATTGCTGATGTCCATGTACATGCTGGTCATCCTGGCATCCGGCGCACACTGTTATTTGTTCGTCGAGAGAGCTCTTGACTGGTGACACGGGCTGAGGTGCGTGAAGTTGTGAAGCGATGTGATGTGTGCCGAGCCATTGATCTGGCTCCTGTGAAGTGGCAGCACGGGTCATTGGGTGTGACAGGAACATGGCGCCATTTGGCTATAGACATCACCCATCACAGTGGTCACGCCTATCTGACTATCGTTGACTGTGGGCCATCCCGATTTTGCATATGGCGGCAGCTGCAACACCCAGATGGAGACACCATCATTCACCAGTTAGAGCAGGTGTTCTATGAGTGAGGAGCACCTGCTGAACTGCTCTGCGATAATGACACACCATCTTCCGTGGGCGGCGATTCGCAGCCCTCGTCACACGTTGGGGCGTGTTACTACACTTCAGGGCGGCATATGCACCAAGTGGCAATGGCATCATTGAACGAAATCACCGCACAGTGAAGGTGATCACTCCCAGGAAACAATGGTCCATCGCTGAAGCAGTCCACCTGTATAATGTCACACCTTGAGATGAAACATCAGTGACGGAAACCCCTGCAAATGGTGTGTACAGCTACGAGGTGCGAGACTGTGTACGACCTACCCAGGAACGGCTCATCACGGACACAATGCCTGATGGTGAGGAAGGCATGCAGTATGCAGTGGGTGATGCTGTTTGGATCAGGAAGTGTGGTGATCGCTGCACTTCGGTGTCGCAGCCCGGAGTCATCACTAGGGTCAACTCTCCGCAGGCGGTGGATGTTGATGGTATCCCACAGCACGTGAGAGATGTGAGGCCCCGCAGCAGCACCTCACTGGATCAGGGCAGCCAGCCAGACGTGCATGAGGCTGGTACTGATCCCCCACTGTACATAGATGTACAAGCTCAACATCCGCAATTGCACCAGCAAGCAGTGTCAGATGAGTCCAGCCCAACAACGACGGGACCAGAGGCAGTACTTCGACAAAGCACACGCATACGGAGCCCACGCTTCGATTTGGTTATGATCTTGCAGATCAGGATGGGGTGTAATGTCATGTTATCTATGTATCTGTCAATGTCATGTTATCTATGTATTTGTCAATGGTGTGTGTGTGTGTACGTGTGTGTGTGTGTGTGTGTGTGTGTGTGTGTGTGTGTGTGTGTGTGTGTGTGTGTGTGTGTGCAAGGGTGTGTGTGTGTGCAAGGGTGTGTGTGTGTGCGAGGGTGCTGACAAGCTAGTTTATGCCTCTGTGACGTCAATGGTTTGGGGGGGGGTGCAGTTAGAGGGAGGTGAGGAGGGATGGCCAGGGAGACCGAGGCGGGCAGACGACCTCCAGCCTTCAAGCAGTGTAGACTTGCGTGTCAATTGTAGGAGCTGGGCAGTGGTAATAAAGGAGTGTCACGACAACGTCAAGAATTTGATTGTCCGCTACAGTAAGCCATGAAAAAAATTATAGCTGTCTGAAAAGTTTTTCATGTTCTGGCGCTGTGTTCATTTACACTGATGCTGTCCCTGCAAGAAAAAAAAATGACTACTATAATCGCGCCTTCTAACCCTTACATCGGATCTGCAATATGTAACTTCAGTCCTTTGACAGCAGACAGTTTCAGTGAGTTAAATATGATAGTCTTAAGATGGAATGAAATACAATGATCTATTCTTTTTCTTTTCTTCCCCCCCTTTTTTTTTTCTTGTTCATCGAAACTTTGAGTTGATACTTTTTCCGATTTTGATTACTTATGTTTCTAGGGTACAAAAATCGTCCAACATCAGCCGAAATGAATTATAAGTAGATAATTTAAAGTGAAAGGGTTAATACAACTGTTTGTTACCCGTTTCTAAGCAATGTAATATGACTCATTTGTGACTTCCTAACAGCCGAGGCTGGGCTGGTGTAAAAATCTTGTTTATACAGACAATTAAAACATGAAATAACATAATCGTTCATCAAGAAACAGAGGGTGACTTCATTAAGTGAAAGGAATAACAGCCAGTGACACAGCCAACACACAGTCAGCAGTGCGGACCCGCGGTAACGGTAAGTTGGGACAGACGTTTTAACCGAAAACTCACCATACTTATGTGATAAATTATCGAATTAACCGACGATTTTATTATTGTTATATTTTAAGTACGATATGTTGAATATCAAGGTCAGAAGTTAAAGTCAGCTTTCTCATAACAGTATTGCCATTTAAATATTTTCTTGTTTGACATTTTATCATTTCCGGGCAAAAGATAATTTTCAAGTCTTCAAACGACGTATATACCGTATGAGGACTGAGTTTGTCTACTCAGTTTTTTTTTTTTTTTTTCTCTCGCTGCTGCAGTAAGTTTATTGTTGTTTGCATATCATAACAACAGTGTGTATATTTTGATATTAACTTTGCATTTTACTTTTGCAGGTAAGTTACGTTCCTCTCTGGCCATACTACATGTCTTGTAAGTACAAGGGTACACTTAATGAGTACAGATATTGATGTGGGCTCTCTTTTGGTTAGGTTTTCTTTGAAAGAATGATTTTTGACAGAGGTGCATAGATAATAAACAGTAACTCCTAACACTGTCGCCCGTCACATCTCCAGTCACCATTCACACCCCTTGTTACACCACACCCTCTTGTCACCCGTCACCCTCCTGTCATCCCTCACACCCCTTTTCACTCACTCACCGTCCTGTCATCCCCTACACCCCCTGTCACTCCTCACCCCCCCCCCGGTCACCTGTCACCCTCTATGTCATCCCTGACACCCCCTGTCACCCCTCCCCCCCCATTACCCGTCACCTTCCTGTCATCTTTCACTTCCTATGTCACCCCTAACATCCCATGTCACCCCTCACAACAGCCAGTCACCCCTCACAACCGCCAGTCACCACTCACACGCCCTGTCGTCCGTCATACTCTCTGTAACTCCTCACACCCTGTCACACTTCATGCCACCCAGACACAGCTCTCCTGTTGATTCCACTCTGGTGTCCTCATAAAGCTTTGTCTTTATGGCCCTTCACCTCCACCTTCCCCATTTTCATCCCCTCCCCCCCATTCCCACCTCAGCCTCACCTCTCCTTTTACTTCATACTCATACCCATCCACCCTTCACTCCCTATCTCCACCTCACACTTGTTTCTCACGTGTCATGCATATGGCCTGAGAGTGCAATATTCTCTCTTGAGATGAGCTCCCGTGGGGTAAGGACTTCACTGTGGAGGATATCATTAAACTGAGCAACACTGCGTAGAAATAACAAGAATATAGCAGCACATTGTCTTGGGACTGAAATGGTTGATGGAGATTATTATCGTCCACCCTTAGCAAGGCGAAGTGGTATAGTTTGTGTGTGTGTGTGTGTGTGTGTGTGTGTGTGTGTGTGTGTTCCCAGAATATCTCGAAAAGTTGTGAACGAATTTCCACCAAACCTTCAGGAAATAGCAACTAAATGGATGGTCAGAAGTGATTAACTTTTATTGAGGATTTGATCAAAGACGACCGAATACCAGTTGCCATATATCATATTGCATTTAAGCCAACACTCAGCAACAGATAGAGATAAATTCTTTAAATCTGATGTGTAGTTAGCTTGTACATTAGCCAATAACATATTTTGGATAATTTGAAATATTCCCGAGAAATGGCGAATTTGGCTTTGTTTCCATTTTCCCTTCAAATCAGACATTAGCATTTATAAAAGTTATTATACCATCATAACTCAGAAAGATGTCAAAGAATTTTCACCAAACTCTGCAGAAGTGCCCCGAATGCAGTCATCCTTTAATTACCAAGACACAGAAGGCCACTACTGCATTCAAGTTGGCGGACGATTAGCATTGGACCCCCGAATGCATTTTCATTTCTAACCTGTTCTGTACGGAGTCTCTTATAAGTTTAATAAAATCGACTGGCAATGTCTCTTTTTATCATGATCTGTCTGTCCAGGAATACCTGGCTTCAACTGCAGAATCACCTTCCAAGATGTTAGATGTAGTGAAGAAACTCAGTGCTTTGTTTAAGCCTGCTTAGTTGCTCAATTTATACATAAACCTTATCTGTCCCGGTATATAGTATAGCTTTCATGTGTGACGGCCACAACTTAAAGCACTTCACGGTGACGCCAAAAACTTTTTGTTTTTTCAGCTTTCACCTTCTCACTAAATGCTTTCAACTCTATTTGTGGCAGTGTTTCATCTCTCTCCCTCTTCAGTCGCTTATACTTTTCCTCACTGCTGTTTTTGCACATTTTGTCTGCGTCCGTTGTCCAATTTTGCGGGCACGCAGCACGTGTCAAGCCACACATTCTTGCTGCTTGTCTTCTCACCTCTGTAAATTAAGAGTTAACCAGTTCTCTTTCATGCACAGAACTGTTCACTTGTGGAACTGTTTTCCTCAGTCGGGGTTTCCCGCTGCTTATAACTTCCAGTTAGGCGTTTCAGAAATGGTAGATCTTGATTTGGCGTTTTGTCCATCATTCTATGACTGATGAAAAAAAATTGACGCAGTCAACAACTTCTCCTTTCTTATTGCATTAAAAAAATAAAAATACAATGTCCACTAACCTCTTCTATACAGTGGCATTTTATCTGCAATCCGGCTACTGCCAGACTGTTTTATTTAAGTCAGGGGATACTGGGGCGAGGAGTCCTACAACCTTCAGTCTCGGTAGGGTGGGCATGTACCAGGGCCTGTTTGGTGAACAAAGTTTCACTGCCAGAGGTAGCCGGATTCCTGAAATACAGCATCCACAAACTGTGATCCGATTCTGGGTGGTGGGGAAGTTTGGATGTATGAGACAGACGTGTTTTGCCGGGTTACTGATATAATGTCCACAAGCTATGCTACTATAAGACAAGAGCGGCAGAGTGGCTATAGGAATACATAAACATTATGCTGGGCCTTTACCGTAGGTCTATCATATGTGGGCAGTTGCACGACCAAGGGTGAACTCGATACTGAGATACAATATCTTCGAGTTGCCATGCATGAGGGAGGTTACCTAGACTCAAGAAAGCAATAAATATCACATTTATCACAGACATATTTTGTTTAAAGCTTCTCAGTCAATACTGTAGTGGTTGAGAGGAGATAAGGGATTTGTAAACTGTGATGCATGGGAGTCGGATGGCGAACTCGAAGTTTCAAAAACAATAAACTGGGTCTTTACTACTGGCCTGTTTTGTGTACAAATTTGCACACTCAGAGGTAATCTTGTTATCAGCATACCGGCACAGTTTTTACACGATGCAATGCATGGTGTGTTTCAAGGGGGGGAGGAGAGAAGGGGAACCATCATTATAAAATCATTTAGGTTTCCATTACCGTAGACCCGTTGTGTGTGTACAGTTGTCCATCGGCTGACGGTGGCGGTGACGGTGGTGGCGTAACACCTCTAGAACCATAATTATTTTCCCGTCCTTCAAAAATAGGGCTTGGAATTAGGGAAAGGGTTTGGCTGCAGTGAAAAACCGTGTGCCTTATTATGTAATCAAGAAGACAGAATTTTTCATTAATTTACACTTCAATGGCAAAGCTGAAGAAGGATGAAGCACGAAACGAATGAAACAAAGCTGATAATGGGTGTCTTTCTCGCTAGGAGAAAATGGCAATAAAACTTTTGAGTGTGCTGGAGCGCAGGATTGGACGGGGAGGCGCTAAGATCCCGATGCTCCTGAAAATGAAAGGTCATAAACTGGGTCATGAGCCGCCCTGACGGACATGCAGACAGGGACGGAGGACGGTGAGAGAGAGAGAGAGAGAGAGAGAGAGAGAGAGAGAGAGAGAAAGAGACAGACAGACAGACAGACAGACAGACAGACAGACAGACAGACACACAGACACACAGATAGAAGAGAAAAGAAAACAGCGTGAATCGACCGAGAAATATAGTCCTCCGGTGCTATCCTGTGTTTTTGCCTAATGGATTACCACCCAGTTTCGATAAGGGGATTCTTTTCCTCCTTCTTTTCGCAACCGTAAGTATTTTTTCATCTCCTCTCTGTCATCTTCTTCCTCTTCTTTTCTTCCTTGCTGTCATCATCGTCTTCGTCGTTGCACATCGTCCATACCAGGATTTTTATGGATATGGTACGTCAATATTCTCTTGCAGTAACGCATAAATATAATAAACGAGTTTTCAGTCTGAAATGTCCATAACAAATCCCAAAGGAAGAAGTACTGAAAGGCTTACTAGAGCTACGAATATACAGCCTTATAAACTAGCCTTGAGGTAAGAGTGAGGGAAGCGTGAAAGAAAAATGCACATGAGGAATTCTCAAGGTAAAAACATAGAAGTAGAAAAGATTCATGAGTGTGAGTATGAAAAAGGAAATAAAGAAATAGTAATCAAGAATTTAGAGAAATGGTAAAATGCTTCAGTACGAATATTTTTATACGTTTGTTTCGAGAACTTGAAGGTGGGTTTTATGTGTGTGTGTGTATGTGTGTGTGTGTGTGTGTGTGTGTGTGTGTGTGTGTGTGTGTGTGTGTGTGTGTGTGTGTTTGAGAGAGAGAGAGAGAGAGAGAGAGAGAGAGAGAGAGAGAGAGGTCAGGGTTTGTGCAATGTTGGAGTGGAAAAAATATTGATGTTTGACCACACGATAACAGGGACGCTTCTTGTAATTTGTTTTTGTCACCACCAGTTGGCATTGCTAAGCACAGAGAGGTAATTATCGTTGGCTTTAAAAACGGTACTAGTAGATCGCAACCTACTTAAAATTAACCTCTTTCATACGAGGGGTGCCTACGTTTCAAATTAAACTGTGATAGTAGTAAAAATCAGCTTAAAAATACTTCATTCTAATTAACAGGTTAAAAGCAACTAGCCTTAGTACCTGTGCATATTACCGTTGATTTATCCTTACAGCGTGATTACTGTTTCATAAGTGTCAAAAGAAAAAAAGTATCAGGTGAATAAGTGAAAATCAGTTAGTCTCAGTACTTGTATGTCGTATTGTAATTCGTCTGAGTGTGTTTTTCCACGAGGGCTGGGTAATGAACAACCTTCTGGCTCTTGTTGTTTTGTTTGCCCTCTGTCCTTGTTCAGCTGCCGGTACAACAGACGCCTGGATGTAGACACACTGTTGCGGGTCGTGTTGCAGAGAAAGACTGAGATCTTCTGGAAAATGCTTGCCTTACTGTCCCACCTCTCTCCCCTGTTAAAGGACCAGTATTGTAGACAAAGAAAGGGTCGGTGATCCTCTTCGGCCATACTTATGTTCGGGGAGTGGCTGAGGCGATTTCTTACAGCTAAATTCCTCGATAGGGAATTTGTGTGAAGTGCATACTGTAACAAACGTGGAAGGATGGAGGGCTCTGTTAAAACTGCGTGTCTTGCGATTACAGCACCATCCAGTCCAAGAACGGCAGCAAGCATGGAACGGGGGGACGGGGTTAAGGAGCGTGGGGGGAGTGCCCCCTTCTCAGTTTTGGGCAAAAGAATGATTGCTGAAAAAAGAACAATGCTACGTACCAAAATACTTGTGGATGTCTTTTATAAATGTTACCGAAGAATCATTCCTGTGAAAATGTGAATTTGGTTATAAATTTTGACTTGATGGCTTAAATACATTGCGTGGCATTTCCACTAGGAATCATTCGCTGCCTTTTTATTGTGCCGCATCAGACCCTGCACTTCAAAGGCATTCGAGGGGACATATCCGCTGACCTCCTCACCCACGTCCTTATTCTCCCGTTCCCTGTCTGTCGTATATTCCTGACCCAGGGGATTGACGAGAGAGAGAGAGAGAGTTAGTTAGTACGCAAAAATAAGAAGGAATTAAGAAGGATAATGGGGAAGGAAGGTGCGCTATCAAAAAGAGACGTGTGGTAAACATCCTCTTCCTTTATATTCTCTCCCCTTCGTTATCACACATTTTTATCTTCTCACACCTTCTTCCTTAACACTCTGTCATATCTGTTTACAATCTTCGTCACATGTTTTTCTTCATACATCATTTGTTCATTTCATTCACCTTCCTGTGCCTTTTTGAAGTTGTTCTTTCTCCCATTATCTATCTCATACCTGATTCATTTTATCTTTTAATTACGAGGAGGATGTGTGTGTGTGTGTGTGTGTGTGTGTGTGTGTGTGTGTGTGTGTGTGTGTGTGTGTGTGTGTGTGTGTGTGTGTGTGTGTGTGCGTGCGTGTGTGCGTGTGTGTGTGCGTGTGTGTGTGTGTGTGTGCGTGTGTGTGCGTGTGTGTGTGTGTGTGTGTGTGTGTGTGTGTGTGTGTGTTTGCGCTCGCGCGCATGCGTCATCACCACCATCAGCACCCACACCGACCACAACCACCATTGGTACCTACACCCACCATCATCACCCACAGCCACTATCACCATCTTCAGGGTCCACGCACATTACCACAACCTCTATCAACACCCACCAGCACCAGCATCACCACCCACACCCACCATTATTACTTCACCCACAACCACCACCGTCACCCATCATCACCACAGTCACCCACCAGCACTACTCACACCCACCATCACTACTCACACCCACCATCACCACTCCCATCCACCATCACCACTCCCACCCACCATCACTTCTCACACCCACCTTCCCCACCCACACCTACCATCATCACCCACCCCACCATCACCACTTTCAACACCCACCACGTCCACCACCAGTACCCACACCCACCATCACCACCTTCAAGAGCCACACCCATCACCACAACCACTAACAACATCCACCAACACCAGCATCATCACCCACACCCACCATTACCACTCCACCCTCCGTACGCATTCCACCCACCATCACCCACCATCACTACTCACACCCACCATCACCATCCACACTTACCATCATCACCCATCTCACCATCACCACTTTCAACACCCACCACATCCACCACCAATACCCACACCCACCATCACCACCTTCAAGACCCATACCCATCACCACAACCATCAAAACCCACCAACACCAGCATTACCACCCACACTCACCATGACCTTCACCACCGATATACCCGTACATCTAATGTTTACCACCTCATCTTCATCATCATAATCATCACTCACACTTACCATCATTCTCATCGTCACCCACGCCCACTGACAACCTTCACCACTTCCACAACCATCACCACATACCCACATCATTACTCACATCACACCCCTCACTTTCCTCCACCTCTCAGCCTCACCCATCACCCTGTACAAACACTGGAGGAATATTTCAGTTCTTGGACACAGAACACGCACAAGGGTGGATGCAAGAGGTAGCTATTTATAGAACCTCGGAACTGGCCTATAACAACAAAACTAACGGGGAGCTAAAGAAAGGACCAGATGATTGCGTGTACTGAGCCACACTTCAATATCATAGTCAGCATCGTCGACTTCATTATCGTTCGGATCTCTCGTCATGATAGGGTTAGAAAGTTACTTCTTTAAATCTTTCTGTACATTTACATCACTTATTTTGCTGTTCCAACCCCAGACGATGATATTCATTTTAGGAAGATCCCTTATAGTAAATGGGTATGGCACTTGCTTCCTTTACTCGATTCCTCACCCACAATATCCTTTCTGTCTCCCGCCCTCCTTTCTACACATCCCTACACATCCATCTTCCTTTCTGCTCGTCCATGTTCTCCATATTCCTTTTAATACACCCACACTATATTCTACACACCCAGCCCCCTTTCTGTACACCAACCCTCTTTCTGCACGCTCATCCTCCTTCCTATAAACCCACCTTTCGTTCTACACACATGACCTTATCACCGACCACCCACCCTCTTCTCTTCACACACACTCCTTTCTATACACCCAGCCCCCTTTCTGCACAACGACATCTGTTCTACACACCGGACCTCATTTCTTCGCATCAACCTCCTTTCTGCACGTCCATCCCCCTTTCAATAAACCCACCTTTTGTTCTACACACAAGACCTTATCGCCCTTTCCCCACCTACTTCTTTACACACCCACTCTTCCTTCTATACACCCACCTTTTCAGTACATCTTCAGTCCCCCTTTTCTATACAGCACACGTAGCCCTTTTTACACTTCTTCATCACTTCTTGCTGAATATTTTCCGCTCTTTCCTTATCCTTCCCTCATCCTTCTTCCTTCCACCTTATCTCCCCTCGCTATTTTCTCCTCCACTCTTGTATAACATTCATTTTCCTCATTTCTCTGTGTTTCCTTTTCAGCTTCTTACCTCCTTAATTACCTTTCTGCCTTAGCCCCGTTTCCTTTTCACCTCCCCTCTCCTCTCCGCTAACCTGCCTTTCACCTCTTCCACATTCACAGTATTCTGTCTCCTTATAATTTTACTTTAATTTTCTTTACAGGCTTTCTCCCATTCCTCTCCCGCCTTCTCCCATTCCTCTCCCGCCTTCTCCTCCCTTCCCTCCCGTCCCCACCTTTTCTTTTCTTTTCCATTATTCTATTCTCCGTCCTTCCTTTCACAAGATTTATTATTTATGTGCCTTCCTTTCCATCCCTTCCTTCCCCTCTCATCCTTTTCTTCTTTCATCTTTTTTCTCTGTACTTCCCTCTCCTTTCTTCGGTATTGTATTCTCAGTTCACAATTATGTATCAAGATATCCCATTCCTCTTCTTATTCATTCCTTACATTCTCTCCCGTCATCTCCTCTCACCTTTCCTTCCCTCTTTACTCTCCACTCTTCCTTCTTCCTTTCCCTCCAGTTGTCTTCACTTACATGCTTTCTTCACTTTCGTCCACTGTCCTTCAATCCATTCCTTTCGTCTTTTATCATTTCCCATCCCGTTGTCCTACATTCCTATTCTATTTTTCTCTTTCATCCCATATCCTAGACTGTCCACGTTTTGCTTTTTGCATTCTCCGCACACACACACACACACACACACACACACACACACACACACACACACACACACACACACACACACACACACACACACACACACACACACTGATTATGCACATGAAAGGTAATGTCTGTTAAGGATATTATTTTGTATCTTCATTAGAGCCCTTTCCCCTTCCCTTCCTTAATTCCTCATCATTCATCTGAGTTTCCCCTCTCTCTCTCTCTCTCTCTCTCTCTCTCTCTCTCTCTCTCTCTCTCTCTCTCTCTCTCTCTCTCTCTCTCTCTCTCTCACATATATTATCTTAGAATATACCTTACTCGTGGGCAAACATTTAGAGTGCGGTAGCATGTCCTTTCATGAGTTCTCATTTATTTGCAGTCTTTCAAAGCTCCTTCTATAACATATACAGTGTCTCCCTAAAAGCACCGGCCATTGAACGTGATTTCCACATTCTCTTCCCATCATGCACTGCAAATGCGTATATCGGTGCATAAAGTACTGGGTGGGGGCTGGTCGCACCCCTAATGACAAAGTAGCTTTCCTTGGTTGTACGGACCACTTGCCCATCAAGGCCCGTAAAACACGAATGTTTAGTTAGACTATCTTTAGAATTGCTCGCTTATGTTAGAAATGTGCTAGCCGACAGTTGTAATCTATATACCTACCTATCTTTTTATCTGTTTAGCCAAGTGTCTGTCTGTGTGCGTGTCGCATTCTTGTTGTGTATATCGGATTTAATTTTCTTAGTTTTGTCTCGATATCTTGTCCTCTCCCTACCCATAATTCTGCTTTTCTGTTTGTTTTTCCTCCCTTTTCCTGTTTACCCTTTCTCTTCAGTTTTTCTGTGTACCCTTTCTCTGCTTTCCATTTGTTTATCCTTTCTCTCCCTTTTTTCTGTTTGCCGTTTCTCTCCTTTTTTCTGTTTATCCTTTCTCTTTCTTTTTCCTTTTTTCTGTTTACCGCTTCTCTCCTTTCTTCCTGTTTACCCTTTCCTCCCTTCGAAGTTCCTGTGTCTGGGATCATCCGTCTGTCTATACACCAAGCTATATTGGTAATTTTATTTGCCCATAATAATATCAGAGGTTATGTATGGTTCTTATTGTAGCATCTGCTGCTCTGTCATCGTGGGTCCAGTTCTGAATCGTTATGAAGCTACGAGCAATTGCAAATCATTTTCTAACACGAGGTCATTTGTAGCCAACTGTAACTCGGTATTGGACCCAAGTTGACATACCGCATGTTACTCAAAATTGATCTAAGAATATATGTCTGATTTTGACACATTTCATGGGCCACGTTGTATATGTCTGTCTGATGATAATTATACCAATTTTGTATTTCGTTTATCAGTATTCTATTATCGTATGACTAAGTCTATCTGACTGTTTGTCTATCCCTTTATCTGTACATCCATCTGTCTATACATCCAGCTGTTCACAGCTGTTCATGGTCAGTTTGCCTGTATATATCAATCTGTATATGTAAATCTACCTATCTGTCCATGGATATATGCCTGTCTGTCTTTCAATTTATTCATATGTTTGTGTATGAGATCCATAATGTTCATCTGTCTTTCATCCATCTCTATCATTGTTCCGTCTACTTTGTCGCAGTCAATATGTTTATCTATCTGTCCAAACTTCTATCATCTTTGGTGTCTATATTACGTCTGTCTTTCCATAGGTCTATCTATCTGTCCATGTTGTCTCCCCCTGTGCCGTTAAACAACCCTTTAGAATCCCGCCAGGCTGTCCCTTCTGCTCCGATGACTCGCAGGAGAGAGAGAGAGACAGAGAGAGAGAGACTCTGCTTGTCCATCATGGTGCGTGAGGTACTGAGAGATTTTCAGTAGTGATGTACTTTGGTTGCAGGCTTCTTACAGCACAATTTTTTTCCCCTTTCACTAACGCCGCACTATCCCCCTTTATGTTCTTTTTTTTCAATTTTCCTCTCCTGTGCAGCAAAAACGACTGAATCAATTGCTTTGCAGATGTTCCTGTATGTAGTCGTCAAAATATACTAGTGCACCTGCGTACTGGTGTTGAGATCCAACAAATATTTTTTGAGATATTGCGAAAAATCAAAATGGCTGCCTCATGCATGAAAGTGCTAAATCGGAAGGTATTTGGCTGATTTTGACCAGACTCGGTGGAAATGTAGTGCGTCATGAGTGAACATGAGTTGCATTGTATGAATTACCTTGACCTTGATCTCAAGGTCACAGGTCAAAATCCGTAAAAACTTCTGACTCTACAAAAATCCCTTAATATTAGGATTACAGTGATAAAAGTATTTTGATCTGAAATATGGATTCTTTGGACATTGCTTCAGCAATTTCAGAATTCTAGTTATTATTATTATTATTATTATTATTATTATTAAGAACTTGCGTTCTGTAGAGTTCTTATTGATATTGCAGATTTTTTTTTTTTTTTGGAGGGGAGAGGGGGGGAGATCTTGAAGGCTGGCATTCCGAGACTTTTCGAGATAGAGACCAGAAATTTTCAGGAGTGAAGTATCTTGGCTGCAGGCTTCCTTTGGCACAGAAAAAAAAATTTCCTAGCACTAGCGCCATCTGCTATTTCAATTTTTGCTCTCCTGTTCAGCAAAAGCTACTGAATCGATTGCTTTGCAAATGTTCCAGTGTGTAGTCGTCAACATATACTACTGCACCTGGGTATTGATACTGACATCCAACAAATAAATTTTTGAGATACTGAGGAAAATCAAAATGGCCGCCTCATGCCTGAAAGTGCTAAATGGGAAAGTATTTGGCCCTGCGATAACTCTAGATTCTGCTGGGTTCCTACGCCTTTATGGGTGAGTTTTTAGTTGATAAAAGTTATTGAATGAATTATCACAGGCTGGAAGAATTTCAGCTCTACTTCACATAGGAGTGAATTTATTAGCTTCTGCTTAGCGTGACGGTCGGGTCTGGCCGGGTCGCACATTCCCGATGTCTATTGCTATTCGGCACTGGGAGAAATTAGAACCAATCAGCGCACGCAGTGAGTGCGGGGGTGTTGGGGGGGGAGGGTTCTTGTCAGCTATCCCCGCACAAGTAAAGAAAACTAGTTTAACGGGTATCTTGCTTCTCCTGTGGGCTGATACAGTAGGTTAGGTTAGGTTAGGTTGGGTTATGTTAAGTTAGGTTAGGTTACGTTAGTGACTGGTCACCAGCCTAACCTAACCTAACCTACTGTATCTGCCCACAAAAGGAGCAAGTTATCCGTTAAATTAGGTTTCTTTACTTGTGCGGGGATAGCTACCCCCGCCCCCTTGCACCCCCACACTCACTGCGTACGCTGATTGATTCTAATTTCTCCGAGTGCCAAATAGCAATTGACCTTGGAAATATGTGGCAGGGTCGCTCATCGCTCATTTTCCAAACTTTAATGAGAGTGAACATCGCTCGCTCGCTCGTAATACAGAGGTTTAAGAATAAAGTAGCAAAGCAGACCCCGCCCCCCCGTCCCCTTCACCCATTTCATTTCCTTCTGATAGCTAACCATATGATAACATACGTATGAAACAATGAAAGTATAGCTTCAAAGAGAGAGAGAGAGAGAGAGAGAGAGAGAGAGAGAGAGAGAGAGAGAGAGAGAGAGAGAGAGAGAGAGAGAGAATTTAAAAGTATGCAGCTACATTAACAGAGATGGGTAGGAGTGACAAATCGAGTGTCACATTAAGGTAATTGTGGAGGAAAATTGTATGGTGTACGTAAAATACATCAACTGTTAATGAAAAGAAGCGTGATTAAGTGAAGTGTGTGGCGTGGTAAGAATACAGTGGAGGTTAATGTAATAAAGGCTGGTACTGGAGACAATCTGGGCTGGGAAAGGGGGAGGGCAAAGCATAAGAGGGATAAAATGGGATTACAATTATGAGCTTTTATGAAGGAAAGTGCACGAACAGGGTAAATGTGGATCTGGGTGTGAATGTGGGTGTGAGTGTGGGTGTGGATTTGAGTGTGAGTTCGAGTGTGGGTGTTGGTGTGTCTAAAAGGAATTGAGTAAAGTAACGGCGTCTGATTATTTTTGAATTATTATCAGTGACTGCTATTTCCTTCAGTAAGGCTGGTGATGAGAATAATATTGGATCAGTGTTCAATGTATTTGCCTCGCTCATCGAAAACTTTTTCTTGTTTCCTTTGGTCGATGATATTCTGCATGGGAGAGACGATTGGGATCGGTATAGCCTTCATTCAACCCTTTACTAGTACAATAAACAAAGTCTAAGTAAAATCGCAGGACACCGGTAACAATAAACCCCCAGCAGCTCGCCTACCTCCGAGCCAGTCAATTTTCCCCTGAGAGTCCAACCTGAATCCAATTATATTATAATAACACCATCCAAACAACATCATTATAGACGCTTTGTAAGGCAGAAACACTATTTAAAGCTATAATGAAAGCGTTGATGCTTGCACCATAGTGTAATTGAACTGAACCTAAAAATGTAAGTGATGTACGGCACCAACACTTCGTAGGGAAAAATATAATTTGTGATGTGAGAGTTGGGATTAAAATTATTACATCCAGGTGTCCTTTTTATAATACCGTCTTATGACCATTTATCTCTAGGGTCTCTAGTCAACGTAGAAGAGGTTTTTCAACTGAAGAGATTAGATATAGCCCCGTCACTACAGAAAATCCTTTTTAAATATAATGAAACCGCTTAGCTAGATTATATAAATAAATTTGACAGCCAGGTGATGAGTGAATGCTACCGTGTGTCTTACGGTTATTTCCTTGGCCAGTTCTGCCTCTGCTAATAATAAGCTTTTGTCATACTAACACTGTATTATGTTAAATGCTGCTCTGTTCTGTTCAAGTTACATATTTTTAGATTAGGTGATGTTTCTTCTAATTGATTAAGTTTACAGCCATAGAAATAGTAATATCGCCGAATACTTTTCCATTCTTCCTTCAGGAAACATTAAAAAAAAAAAAATCGATCATTTATAATTAAACTGTCATGAAGTTCAGATCGAGTTGTTAACTCCTACACCGCATAATTAATGTTTGTCCCGTACAACTTATTTCCAAACCAGTAACAAAGAGGTTATTAAACTTGCTCACAAAATGTGATAGAAAGTTCTGTCTATCTGTCTATTTCCAGACGCCTTAATCCCATACGGGATGGCCACAAACAAATCGCTTCCACGTCACCCTGTCCCCCGCCATTTCACTGCCCTGCTCCCCCTCTCTCATATACCTCTCCACTCCATCCCTCCATCTCTTCCTTGGCCTTCCCCTTCTTCTCTCCCCCTCAACCTCACTTACATACACTCTTCTCGTCAGTCTCTCACTCTCCATCCTCTCCACATGGCCAAACCACCACCTCAGTTTCTCCTAACGCTTCCCATCACATCCACATCCACACATCAACGCTCCTTCACATCCTGATTCGTCAATCTGTCTCTCCATGTGACTCCACAGGCTCCTCTCAAATAACTCATTTCCACTGCTCTCGCTCTTGACTTGTGTCCCTCCAGCAACGTCCAAGCTTCACTTCTGTACTTTAGAGTTGATATCACAATACTGTCATGTAATAACTTTTTCACTTCCATGCTCGCTTCCCTGTTTCTTATCACTGCTTTCAGGGAAGTTGCTGACATAAAAATCGCCAAAACGCCAGACTGGTGTTCAGATGTGGTAAATATCCCTGGGGAACTGTCGGAGAGTAAATATATATAATTGAAGTCTAGCCACAAAATTGCCAAAACCAAGGACTTTTGAGTCATCTCCTCTCTAACGTTTAGATTAATGTAAAAAAATGAAGTCAGTAAATGTATAAATAACGCATTCAGCATTTGCAACAACACAGATACATTCTTTAATATGTTGAAATAAGAAGGGAAGGTTGATACTATACGGATTCCTGCTATATGAGTGGGGAAGGAGGGAGGGAAGAGTATATGCTGATGCGATTCTCTTTTAGGTTATGGGTATTCTCCAAAAACCTGCATACACATTATACATGTACTCTTCTCACATATAGATGTTCCCATATACAGTACATAACACATCTACACACTGGACGTAATTTTAGTGAATTAATGGAGGTGCATGAATGAATATATATTTGCGTACGATTTAATCCTAATGGCTAGGCTTGAAAATCCAGGAAGAACTTGACCGAGTTGAATTTGAAGAGGTAATACTGTTCCTAGAGCTTTAAAAAAAAAAAAAAAAAAAAAAAAGTCATCAGACTAAAATTTATGACACTACCTACTCAGCCTATATTTGCTCAATACTTAAATAAACCCCGAGTCATAACAGCCATTTCCATCTCCATTCGTAAGTAACCAGTAGAACACATAAGATTTTTTTTTTTTTTTTTTTTTTTTTTTTGTGTGTGTCCGACTCTGGGCATAGGCTTCACAGCCTGCTATCAAGGCCCAGCAGTCCTCCTACATACCATACACCTCTACATGTCACCACTTCGGAGCTAACACCAACCGTCCATATTGAATACATGCTAGGGCTGTCTCATACAGGACTGGTGTATTGGTATTAGCGGGGGTATTTTTACGACATGTCGGCGGGTCTTCTGGTAGATCAGTAAAGCCTGATTTAACCCGTCACGTCCCGAGGTTTTCCGCACCTCCGACATCCCCCAGTCCCGAGGTATTTTCGATTTTTTTTTTTTGGCTAAAACCTTCGCTTTTGGTGAGAAACATCGAAAATTCATAGAGAAATCGCTCACCTGAGGTTTAAAGTGCCCAATCCAGGTAGGAGTTCCTCCTTACCTGAGTGGGTTTTCTAACATGCTGGCACCAAAGAAAACGAGTTCTATGGGAGGGTAACTATTTTATCCACTCATAAACGGTATTTATTTATTTACTTGGTACGAATGTATATGTAGTATGACAGTATATTGGTTTTCAAGCAGTAATAAAGGCATTATAAGCATTGTTTCACTCACTAACTAATCACCATACCCGACCTATTTTTGCCACACTACCTGATCATTATTTCTGGCTGTTTCTTCTTCTAATGCTATGTAAACATTGTCCTCCACATTGTCATCGATTGGGGAATCACTCTGGCCCTGAATAACTTTACTAGCCAGGTCACTGGTAACAGGTCCTTTGCCAAGACAATGGCGTGAGGGGGGGAGTGGGGAGGTTATGCAGTGTAAGGCATTGTCCCTGCTTAGTATCTTGTACAGGAATAGAGGAAGGTGTCCCGTGTATACATACGAAAAATCACGCGCGAAAATTGAAAATTGTGCAAATTAGGTACCTTGCAATTGCACGACGTACTGGTACGTCGCCGGGACTGGCAAATGCAAATCGTGGTGACGTACCCATACGTCGTCGGGACGGGGCGGGTTAATGAAATTCAAATCCTTAAACTGTTCCCTGCCCCAGCCGGGATTCGAACCTGGGTCCATTAGGACTGCAGGCCACCTCTCTACCGATTGAGCCACCTCTCTACCGATTGATGGACACAACGCTGACACACACCTTAACTCCCACACCTCTACTACCCTCCACATGTAGATGTGCATGATATGTAGGAGGACTACCTGGCCTTGGGAGCAGGCTGTGAAACCTATGCCCAGAGTCGAACACATTAAAAAAAAAAAAAAAAACACCCATATTCCCACACCTCTACCACCCTCCACCCATACTTCCAGATGTCTATCACCTTCCACCTATACCTCCACACCACTACCACCCTCCACTCACACCCTCACACCTCTATCACCCTCCATCCATGCCCCCACACCTATACCATACCTCACCCATACTCCCACATCTTTACCACCTTTCCACCCATACCCCTAGACGCCTTCCACCTTCCACCCATACCCCCACACCTCTACCACCCTCCACCCACACCCCCACACCTCTGCCACCCTCCATCCACACCCTAACACCTCTGCCACCCTCCACCCACACCCTAACACCTCTGCCACCCTCCACCCACACCCCCACACATCCACTCAGTGTCACTACATAAATGATTGCCACCTCCTTCGTAATTCATTGTTTTTACCCAGGATGGGTCATGCCTCATATATATGGGTGAGCAGCACTTGGAAATTCCCCGGGCTATGTGATATAACACATCCCTGCCGCAGCCCCACTCTCACGGGAAACCAATCACTCACTGTATTTCCCACTCTTACACACGCTCTACTATTTACATAAAAAACTTTTCACTCCTATTACCAACCAACCATCTAGCCCATACAGTCTCAAAATAGTCCACAAAGCCTCCCAATCAATTCTATCATACGCTTTGTCAAAATCCATGAACATCCAAAACGCATCATTACCTAACGCCAAATACTTTTCACACACCTGTCTCACAGCAAACACCTGATCCACGCATCTCCTCCCTCTCCTAAATTCACACTGCTCATCACCAGTCACTCCCTCTGAACCCTCTCTCACTGTCTTAATCAACACTCTGCCATACACCTTACCTATAACACTCAACAGACTTACACCCCTAAAGCTAGTACATTCATACTTATCACCCTTACCTTTATACAACGGAACCACACACGCACTTGCCCGGTCAATCGGCTCCATACCACTCACACAACACACATTCAGCATTCCTACTAACCACGCAACAATAGTCACTCCACCACCTTTCAGAAGTTCCAGAGATTGTATATATATATATATATTTATATATATATATATATATATATATATATATATATATATATATATATATATATATAGCGAGAGAGAGAGAGAGAGAGAGAGAGAGAGAGAGAGAGAGAGAGAGAGAGAGGGGAGTATAGTTTCCTTTTTGGCGCTAGGAATGCAGTGAATATTCTTGAGCTAGTATTTTTGGCTTATTCCGAGCAGCGTCGATAACAGTGATACACTTGGGCACAGGCACTGCGGCACTAGTGGTGTCGGCTTCACTTGGCTCAGGCACTGCGGCACTATTGGTGTCGGCATCACTGATCTGCGCACTTGTGCAACTATTTCAACCTTGTTTTGTTGGGTTTGGGGGACAGTGTTACTTATTTTTGACGTGACTTTCTTTTGATTCCAGCACATAAAGTTCGTGGCCGGTGTTGTTTAGCGCGGCCTCTCTTACAGATATTTGGGCGTACAGCCAATCCTTTGCCAAATTATTTAATCCATGTCACTAAGAGATGGTTATCTTACTGTGAGTCAGAATGTTCCGTTCGTAACAATATTAATACAAAAAGGCGTCATTGTAGTAATGGGTCTTCCTGTTTGAATATAATTGTTTAATGGGAGCAAAAACATATGAAAGACAGCATCGTATGACAGTGGCTTAATTCTTATTCATTTTTAATAATATACCTTTGTAAAGATAATCTTCAAATGAACATAACTCTAAGGGATGGTATGTCCGACACTGGTTTTACTGACCTGCAGCAAGACCGCAGTGAGTGTGATGGTGAGGAAGACATCAGAGAGACAGTTCCATGAATCAACACAACACAACCCCCCAAAAGAAATCTTTTTCTTTTCAGAGTCAGAAAATCTTTTGGGAAAGATACAGAAAGACCAAATCGGAAACAGCAAGTTGGTATTGTGTCACAAGGCCCCAGCACAAAGTGCAGGATTGGCTATTTTCTGCGAGGGACTGTGACGGTGACGGGAACAATGGACTCGGAATATCACACGGCGTACACACGAACGGACACTCACCCATGGCCAGTCACAAACAGTCCTGCAGTGTTGAACCTGCTGGTGTTTTTTAAATGACAGTTTAGGTGTCAGCTTAGGATAAATTTTTTGAACAAAAAACCTTAGCAAAAACACCGATGTACACAAATATTCCTTGACAAAACCACCCCATAACTACAAGTAATATCAACATCCTTGACAAGAACACCATTTAAAAATCACCCGTGAACAGGAACATACTGGAACAAAAACATGGCGTGACAAAAACACCACTGAACAATAATATGACATAAAACTTGACATGTACTCCCCTTGACAAAATGCTCCTTAACAAACGAATTCCCTGACAAAAGCATCCCATGGCAGATAAGACAAAACAAAAACTTGACAAAAACCCATCAACAAAAACACCCTTTGTCAAAAACACTCTTTGACTAAAAACACCCTTTGCCTAAAACCACAAAGGCAGCCCTCAACAAGATAAACTTTTTAAAACGATTCCTTGACAAAAACACCCCTAAACAAAAGCATCCCAAAACAATTCCTCAACAGAAACACCCAACAACAAAAACGCCTAAAAACAGTCCATAGCAAAAACCCTTCATATCAAAAACACCCCATTACAAAACACCTCGTAACAAAAACACTCAGTAACAAAAACACCCCTCAACAAAACGACACCTCAACAAAACGACACCTCAACAAAACGACACCTCAGCAAAAGGACCCCTCGACAAAAGCACCCCTTAACAAAAACACCCCGCAACAAAAACACCCCCAACAAAAACACCCCCAACAAAAGCACACCTCAACAAAATCACCCCTCAACAAAAGCACCCCTCAACAAAACACCATTCAACAAAAACACCAATCAACAACAGCACCACTCAGCAAAAACACCAGTCAACAAAAACACCAATCAACAAAACACAGTCAGCAAAAACACCACTCAGCAATAACACCCCTCTGCAAAGACACCCCTCGACAAAAACACCCCTCAACAAAAACATGCCTTAACAATAACATTGATTGAAAACCTCCTTTCACAAAATCACAGTTAACAAAAAACCCACAAGAAAAACTTAACATATACCCTGTTATCTATACATCTACGAACGCATGACAAAATACCGCTTAAGGAAAAAATATGACAATATTCCCATAACCAAACAGCCTTGACGAAAACCTTGACAAAAACTTCCGTTAACAAATCACCCTTTGACAGAAACAAGACAAAAACCCTATGTGACAAAAACACCCCTTAAAAAAAAAAAAAAAAAAGCTGTTGACAAACGACCCTTAACAAAAACGCCCATTAGTAACGCTAAAAATCTACTTGACGGAGCACTACCATATATATGTTTATCTCAATCAGTCGGTCTGTCTGTCTGTCTGTCTGTCGCTGTCAGGCAGTCTATCTGATTTTTTTTTTTTTTTTTTTTTTAAATACCCAGGCGCCTTAATCCCGGAAGGGGCGACAACAAACAAGCTATCCTTTTGACAAAAATATTGTAGGACTGATATGACCTTTGTCAAAAACATCCTCTAAGCACACACCTTAAAACGCATTCTTGACATAATCGCCCTTCGATAAAAACACTAACAAAACGCTCCTTAACAAGAAAGCTAGAAAACTCTTAACGAAAACACCACTTGGCAATCACACCCAAATGCTGAGAAAATCACTTTTTGTGAAAGCATCCCATAATCCCTTCACTATGATGACTTTTTAATTAAACTTCATATGCATCCAGAGATTTTATTAATTTTCATTGCAATTTTATTTAACTTTGCTTAAAATAAAGGATGTAAAGTTATAACTAATCCCTCTAACTCTCAAGTCTCTCCTAAATAATACAATCGTATGAAGATAGCAAGACTAAGTTATATTAAAAGTATTTGAATTCATTTAACAAAAATAGCCCTTGTAAAAAATGGATGCCACAAAGTTGGTTTCCTATAAAAAGCTGCTTCCCTCTTTCCCCTCTCTCCCGTCTGCATCCCCGCAGGGTCGTACCATAATGCACTGACTTGGACATATTTAATATGCATTGTTGGTCTCTCTCTCTCTCTCTCTCTCTCTCTCTCTCTCTCTCTCTCTCTCTCTCTCTCTCTCATTTTTTTTTCTTCCTGGTCCTTGTTCCACCCTCATTGCTCGCACTCACTCCTCTCCCCTCTATCATCAGCGTGGTTTATCCTTTCTGCTTTCATTACCTTACGTGCTCTGGCCTCAATACTGCTTGTTCTATGTTTTAATCTTATCACTTGTTCTAAGATTAATTAAGGCGTTACTCTCTTGTTCTCATCGCCGTTTCCCTGTACTGATTCAGATGTATTGTACTGGTCCAGGTCTCTTGTATCTGTCCATATCTTATGTATCTCTCAAAATCACTTATATCTGTCCATGTCTCTTGTACTCGTCGAAACCTCTTTGTTCTGGTCCACTACTCCATGTCTCTTGGTTCATGTTTCATGTTCGGGGTCCTTGTATCTTGTTCATGTTTCGGATACTAGCCCACGTCTCTTGTGCCTGTTCAAATCTCTTGCACTGCTCTTGATCTCCTGTAACAGTCCACGCCAGTCGTACCAGTTAAGATGTCTTGTACTGATCCTTGTGCCTTGTTTTAGTAAAAAAATTTGGTTTCTGGAGAGGGTCCAGATTTTCCAGCTTTCGTTCACTGGTTCAGGCCTAATGTGCCGGTCCAGGTCTCATACTTGTCCAAAAATCATGTACCGGACAAAGCCTAGTGTATTAGAACAGGCTTCGTGTACTCGTCCAATCCACGCATACCGGTCCAAGCCTTGTGTACCGGTTCAAGCCTCGTGTACCGGTCCAGGTCGTGCATGCTCGACCTGGGGCCGTCATAAACAATTCAGTAAAAGACCTTAACAAGAACCATGCGATGAATGGGTCCGCAGTGTAAAAATAGTGATGCCAAAACTGGATTCAGTGTTTTGGTCTGAGTTGTGCGTTAATGGGATCACGAGGAATAGTATGGGGGTTTAAGGGGGCTTATTGGTTGGATGGAGAGTTATGGGAGAGGTTTGAAGTGGGCCATGTATTGTGGGGAAGAGGGAACGTATAGGAGAGTATGGTCTAATGAATTTAATGTATGGACTCAGTGGAATCTGTCTGAGGTGTCATATGAAATGAATCTAATGATATAAGAGGATATTCTGGGTGATGGTTGTGATGTATGGGTGGATGGAAATGTATTAAAGGTGTCCGGGGTAAATAGGTGATTCATGGCGGTGAATGGAGATGTGTTTGAGGTGTCTGATGTAAAGTGGATGTCGTTTGGGGATAAGGGATATTTTTTGGTGTATGTGGGACTAGCAGTTGGGAAATTCACCGTCCGCCCGCTCTGTGTAATGCTCCCTTCAGGTGCTTAGGCCTGGGTGGAAAGCCATAAGGTTTCATGCATTCCAGGAATCTATCATCCCTTCGTATGACTGTTTTGTAGAGGAAAGTATCATCAAAAAATAGCACAAAAAGAGCAATCATGAGAGAAGTTAAAAATTAAGTAAATCGACGGAAATATACTGCAACATGATGGAGATACGGATGCATCTCAAACATGTAATCGGTTCAACACTTAAAATAGATAGCAGCAGGTGTGCGTCAATTCCTGAGACTCAGTGAAACCATTAATCTGAAGAGGCCAACAACGTTCTCTGCAAGAAAACTGACACAGTGGAGGGTAAGTGGCTGAGTTTGAGAATACTAAAGTGATTTGAGAGGTGGAGTTAAACAGAGAGTTTGAATGCTGGCCAAAGGAGTGGGGATTTGGAAAAGGAAGTGGTGGAAGCTGAAAGGGGATAGGGAGGGGGAGAAAAGCAGAATGAGGATAGTTGAAAAGGAGAAGTAAAAGCGGGAAAAAGAGAGGGACGGGAGGAAGGGAGGGGAAAGAGGAAGGGACGGGAGAGGAGGCAGAGAAAGAGGGGAAGAAAAGAAAGGAGGGAGAGGGATTGTATCTCCTTTTACCGCAGACGAAAAAAATATATGAATGAAATCAATATCGCAGGAGGAGGAGTAAGCTGGAAGCGGATATGGAGAAGGGAATGGAAGGGGAGAAAAGGATGAAGGCAAAGAAGAAAGAAAGATACGAACAGGGAAGAAAGTGGGGAAGGAAAAATATTACAGGGAAGGAAATTGTAAGAAAAAGGGAGGCAGATGTGGAGGATCTAGGAGAGAGAGAAAGACTGCAAAAAAGATATGGAGAGACCAACAGGGAAGGAAATGGATAGCCTAGAGGGTGCTGGAAGATGAAGAAGAAAAAGCAAGAAAATTAAGCAAAAGAGAGGGGAAAAGGAATGCAGAGTAGATAGAGGGAGGAGAAAGGAGGTAAGGAAGTAACAAAGAAACCAACGGGATCAGAGGGAGAGAGGAGAGATCGATTGAGAGAGGAAGAATAAAACAGCAGAGGCTAAAAGCAAAGAAATGGCAAAATACAGAACGAAAATGGGAAATGAGCGAATAAAAACGAAGAAGAACATCGAGAAGATGGTGGTTGGATATGGTGAGTGAATGTATTAATATGGTTAGAAAGATGGGGATCCGTTAGAATTGATGAAAAATAGAAATAGATGAATGAAACTTGTATGGAGATGCACATAACTTGAATAGTTCCCCATTAGTTACTCTTGCAGTCGATGGGATCATTGACCTGCATGCATCACGATTTTTTTTTTTTTTTTTTACTTTTTGACCTGTAGAATGGAAATAAAAAGTTCAAAAGCTTGAATGGTTAGTGAATGGATGTATGACCCATCTCTTCTGGCTTTTGCGTTCTTTTCCTGTTTCTTAATCCTACCCACCCTGTGTATTACAGAGAAACGAGGGAAAGATGATGCTGATTGTGATGATGTTGATAACTAAGTTTAACTAAAGATGCCTTGTGATTGAATTCCAAGTAAGACTTATTCTGTTTATCTGTGTTTTGTTATACCTATACCACTGCTAATAATCCATTCAATGTCCAGCCATGAACAAAAGTTTGCCAACAGTTCTCTGCTAGCATTGTGTCCTGCCTTCCATATTTCTCATTCTTTCCCATCGGACAGGAGTATCCTTCTTTCTCACACCCTTTGTTGTGTGCTTCACAATGCCATCACATAAATATAGTTTATTTAACACCTTCCATTGCCAAGACTGTCAGAGAAATGTCGGTGAACTTTTGTTCATCACTGCATGAAAGATAACACTTAAATATTTGCCATAATCAGTAAAGGCTAACATTGTACATATGTCATGAAAGTAATTATATAGAGTAGCTGTCAAAAAAGCTTTTCATGTGTGTGACATTACATGTTCGTTCACGCTGATGCTTTCCATCCAAGAAAGAAACAATGCAATTCTGTAATCGTGCTCTTAACCTATACCTCGGATCCGCTAATATGAAATCTTATTCCTTTGACTGCATAGAGTTTCAGTGAATTAAATATCAACTGAAATGATATACGGAGTTTATTATTTTCGCCTCGAAACGTTGACTGTGATTTTTTTTTTTCCCATTTTGGTGCTCTGTGTTTCTCTCAAACGTAAAAAATCGCCTGGAGTCAGCCAAAATGAAATACAAAATAGGTAATTAACAGTGAAAGGATTAATATATCTGTTCGTCACCCTGTTCAAGGCGCTGTAATATGCCTCAATTATGACTGCCTAACAGCCAAGCCCGGGTTGGTGTAAATGTTGTGTTTGTATAAACATTTACAACATGAAATAATAAAATCGTTCACTCAAGAACATAACTCTTCGTTAGATGGGAGGAATAACAGCCAGTGACACAGACAACACACGCTCATAGTAGTGCAGGTCCGCAGCGACTACTGTAACGGCAAGTTGGGACACCTGACTTTAGAGCATTACCAATACACTTGAAAGCCTTCGGTCGTGACACAGGAATTAAAAAGTACTGCTGACCTTCCCTTCGAGAGGCATCCACGTAGCTTGCGTTAATCACATATTAGAAAATAGTAAGGTGCCATAGGCAGAAATAAACAGATAATTAGATCATGGTTGTGATCCTCCCTCGTGAAAATATTGCCGGGGAGCAAACTGAGAGACTAATTACCAGCAGTTGTAAACATCCCCCTTTCGACTCTGTCCTGCCAAACCAACACCAGAACTGTAAACCAACCGTAGTGAAGGAAGCAGAGGGGAGTTGTTAGTGTGTTTTTCACGGCGACACTACCATAATGTCCTCCTAAGGCCTCCACTGCCATGCCATCATCACCACTGTCAGGCTTTTTACTCAGTAATTTACCCCTTCACTGCCATTACCTCTTACTTGTTATTTTCTTAATCTTTAAACTTTTCCTCCAAATTAAGACGACCTATAACTGGAGGGGTTAGCCATAGCCTTCATTAGCCTCTTCTGTGCGAGAGATTCTTCATGAGCTGAATAAAATTGTATGGTATTAGCGAAAACCGAACAAAAATGCTTTCAAAGTGAAGGAAGTAGTTATGTTCTTATGGGTCCCTCTGTGTGAAGATGAAGGCCACACTGCTACTGGGTCTTCACTCGACACCATCACCATAACTGCCATTACTGCCACCAAGTCTTTTTTATATTATTGCATAAATATAGTAACCTTTTCAGGCTGATGAAGTGTTGTGTATCCTTTCAATAGATGATTTTATTATTTTTATCAGACCTTTTGAACTAAAGGAGTAAGATCGCCATTAATTCTGTCACACTGAGAGATGCATATTAGGCTGCATATTATCTGTCAGTAGCACTGACGAACAGCTAAAAGACAAGGTGGTACATTAAAGCGTTAACACACTCACGGGGTTAGAACTGGGTAGCAGTTTCATGCAGGTGTTTTCAAGCAGTGTGAATGTTACCACTGCAGGCGCTAAATTTGTTTTGCCGCCACTCATTCTCTCTCTCTCTCTCTCTCTCTCTCTCTCTCTCTCTCTCTCTCTCTCTCTCTCACACACACACACAAAAGCGTTGCTTCCAGTCGGACTGACAACATAACCTTCAAAGTGTTACGAGCACCGTCAAAATGCTTGGCGGCCTCACAAAGAACTGGATTCCATTTTACGACTTCGTAAACGTGGAGTGTGCTTGTTTGTCTTGCTTATTTTGTATTTTTCTTGGTTTTCTGCAGAAATTCACCAAATAAATGTGTTCCGAGAAAATTATTTCGTGTGGATGCTTGTTCAGTTTTTATCATACATTTTTCTCCTTTACCAAGATGTTTTTTTTTATTTGCTTTGTTTATTATTTAATATGCGTTTGTTTTTACTTTGCACTAAGGCTGTTGGATATTTGGCACTGCATTTGTTGAAATGGGTACGTGTATCTCTGTATGTGTTGTAATGACAAGCTAACACGCACCAGACATGGCTGAGTAACTCAGCTAGAAGCGCTCAAGCCTTGCTATGATTTACGGAATAGTTTATATCCAAGGGATGGTTGGGGTTGATTGCTCATGTAATGCCACTCAGGGATGAGTGAGGCTAGTCATTCTCATCTTAAATGTCGGGACCAACTGCCTGGCCCCGGGCTCCTACGCTCCTCATGGGGCAATATAGGATTTGATGATGGATGGATGGGTGGTTAGTGTATTCGGCAGTATGGTGTTCCTGTCTGCAGCAAAACATCCTTTCATCATTACGCCGCCCCGCACAAGAAAATCGCCTACCGGTACTACATAATAATTGTCACAGCCCATTAATTGCCACCTCCCTCTTCCGTATACTAACTACCAGCCTCACACAAGCCTCATTAACGAATTACCATCCCCCACCATCATACCTAATCACCTTGTCACGTCCCCCCTGAAATACATGGAATATAAACTCTCAGGCGTCTGTGTACACATACACACGCCAGAGTAATGACCTACTGTACATCACTGTACTGACAGAAAATCCAGTTGGAAAGCACTACGCTCTGATCATGTACAAATGGTAGGCTGGTGTTTACAAAGAGGGGGTCGTTTGTGGGTCGTACTCCCGTGGGCATAGGAGGCTCCCTGACATATCTTTACATGTGGTACATTAACCCCTTCACTACGATTACGTGTTTCAGTGTATTCATGCCACTATCAGATGATTTCATTCAGCTTAGAACAGATCTCTAATAGTGCAGGGAAAAAGACCGCATATAAGCCCGGTAGGGTTGTTCGAAAAGCCACCTTAAGCTAAGTAAAATCTTAAGAGAAAAATATTAAAATAAAAATACAGTAATGACTTTGGGCTGGTGAAGAGATTAACATTCTTGTGGGCGCAGGAAGCTGTCTACCACCTCTTCCTTACTGATGTATCTCAGCATGTGGCACATTAATATTCTCGTGGGCTTAGGAAAACCCCCGGCACCATTTCCTTCCAGTTTACTTCTGTATTTGATTCGTTAATGCTCTCACGTATGACTGCAAACCATGTCATTATTTAAAATATATAAATAACCTATAGAGATTGCGCTTATACTGTATATTGATAGGAATATAATGATTCATAAATGGGTTGAAATGGAGTCTTCATGGCAACTGAAGTGTTCATAGAGAGGATTGTTTACAATGCTCACCTCCACTCAATAAGTTACCAACGCCTGGTGGTCTAGTGGTACAGTAGTTAAGTAAATGATGAAGGCTGTATGTTACGCACAACGGTTCGAATCCTTGAGAGGTGACTTTTTTTTATGCGAAGAAGAAGGAACCAAAGGCCATGAGCCCGCAAACAGTTCCCTCCAAAAGAAAAACAAAGTACAATAGAGGGGCAAATTCAAGATCCGATCATTTCGAGATGCATGGACACACTGCGTTTGAAAGGCTGGAGATCATAGGCAACAGGAAATACAGACAGAGGGAGACAGTTCTAGAGTTGACCTGTTGCATAAATGAAAGACTGGGAGTAACGGTTAACTCTTGCATTAGAGAGTTGGACAGAAAAGGGATGAGAGTTTGCTGCCAGACGGGTGCTATGCGCCCGTCGTAGAGGTGGAGGAATGCATGCAGACAGTTCAGAGGAGCAGTGACCATTAAAGTAACGATAGAAAAGAGATAAAGATGCAACGGTGCGGCGAAGAGACAGAGGTTCAAGGGAGTCAGTAAGAGGAGGAGAGTTAATGAGATGAAAAGCCTTTGACTTCACCCTATTGAGAAGAGCTGTATGTGGGGAGCCTCCCCACACATGAGAGTTGTACTCCACACAGGGGTGGATAAAACCCCTGTATAGAGTCAACAATTGTGCAGGGGTAAAGAAAGAGCGGAGTCGGCTTAGCACACCCAATCTCTTGGAAGCAGATTTTACAAGAGATGTAATATGATCTTTCCAAGATAAGTCCCGAGTAAATGAAACCCCAAGCATGTTCAAGGATGATGCAGGATTAAGCTGAATATTATTAAACATTAGTGGGTATACCTGTGGAAGATTTTATCGGGTTGATAGGTGTAAGAACTGAGTCTTAGATGCATTAAAAACAACCAGATTATTTTTACCCCAGTCAGAGATACGAGCCAAGTCAGACATTAGGTGTACCATAGCCTCATCCCTTGTTTGTTGAAGTAACTGCTGAGATTGGTGTTGCGGGAACCGAATGGAGAGGTGAAGGGTGGAGTCATCAGCGTATGGGTAGGGTTAGATGTACAGCTTAGAAGGTCATTGATGAATAAAAGGAAGAGAGTTGGTGATAGGATAGAGCCCTGAGGAACACCACTGTTGATAAATCTAGAAGAACGATGGCCGTCTACAACAGTGGCTACAGAACGACCAGAAAGGAAGCTAACGATGAAGGCACAGAGAGAAGGATAGAAACCGTAAGAGGGCAGTTTGGAAATTAAAGATTTATGCCAGACTCGATCGAAAGCCTTTGAGATGTCAAGTGCAATGGCAAAGCTTTCGCCAAAGTCCCGAAAGGAGGATGACCAAGAGTCTGAAAGGTAGGTGAGAAGATCGCCAGTGGAGCGTCCCTGACGGAACCCGTACTGGGGGTTTTCTGCTGTTCAAAATGCAGAGAGAAGACTGGGATGGTTCCTTACCCATAAATGAACTGGGTGTACGAGCACTTGCTGGAAGCTGTAGGTCATAAACTGACAAATGCCTGAATAGACCCATTTAGCAGCTGTGCCGTTCATGACGAGAGAACGAGAGAAAGCAAAAAACTGCGAGGGATGAGAGGGGAAAGGATATGGAAGGCCGGGTGAGGGATGACGTGGCATTAACACTACCTCATTAAGTCTGGTGTTAATGGATGGGGTTTTTATGCCTCTACATAACAAAAACATGAATCAGAAACATTCCCACGTCAAAAAGGGTCCCGTGTAATACAACGTTATTTGCCAGTATTGCTCTGTTTACACTGCCTGGCTCATTGTGTGATAGTTTGTATAAATTTATAATATTCTTTTGCCAACCATAATATTTTGGGGTGTGATAATATTAACTCTCGTTCCCGATTTCTGCATCTCTTGTCTCAATCCAATTTAAAATATTCTTTTGCCAACCATAATATTTTGGGGTGTAATAATATTAACCCTTCATCCCGATTTTTGCATCTCTTGTCTCCATCCATCCTTGACATTTGTTTTAACTCATTTCCCAATAATCTAACCATATATACTGCCGAGTCAACTCTAACATACGTGAATCGTTGCTTTGCTTAGTCAGCAATATTTTTTAGCAACATGTTTATCATTTTGTATCGACTTTACATCTGATATATATATATATATATATATATATATATATATATATATATATATATATATGTGTGTGTGTGTGTGTGCGTGTGTGTGTGTGTGTGTGTGTGTGTGTGTGTGTGTGTGTGTGTGTGTGTGTGTGTGTGTGTGTGAGAGAGAGAGAGAGAGAGAGAGAGAGAGAGAGAGAGAGAGAGAGAGAGAGAGAGAGAGAGAAGGGGAGTGAAAATGTGTGTGAATGAGTGAGATTGTACAGTATGTAAGAAAGACAGCAAGTCTGAGTGTGAGAGAAAATACATGGAAGTGAGAATATAAGGCAGAGTTTATTGGATCAGAGAACAGGTAAGAATGAGGGTGAGCAAGAACATATGTGGGTGAGTGAGAAATGCAGTGAGTGAGTCTGTGTGGGAGAGGGAGCATGCAGGTGAGGGTAAGATACCTGGAGATGACGGAATGAGACTGATACTAATTTAGATTAATGGAGGAGGGCATGATGAAAGTGTGTGTGAGAGTGAGTGTGCGTGAGTGGAAGAGTGAGCGTGCTGGAACAAGAATGAGGGAGATAGTGTGCGTAAGTGTGACAGCGAGAGAGCGAGTATGAGTGCGAGGGATGAGGGAAGACATCCGAGAACAAGAGAATGCGGAAGGCGAAAAGCTTTTAAATCCATGTGATAGGAAATGACAGAGAGGTAAATCGAGGGAGAACGTGGGGTGGGTCAGTGAGAAAGGGATAATGAATGTGAGGCTGGGAAGTGAGATGAAGCAGAGAGAACAGTGACCTGAGAGGAAAAGAAAATAGAAAAAAGGAAGGCGGATCTGTGCCATTGTGTGTGTATTTGTATGTGTGTGTGTGTGTGTGTGTGTGTGTGTGTGTGTGTGTGTGTGTGTGTGTGTGTGTGAGAGAGAGAGAGAGAGAGAGAGAGAGTTATGATGTGGGTGAAAAATATGGGAAGCTGATTAAGGAGAGGAACTGGGGAGGTGTTGCATGAGTGGGACTAGAGACATATGGACGCGTGAAGGAAGATGAGGAACCACAGAAGGGGATATATTGAAAGGCAGACGTGTGGACTGTGAGTAATGGGAGGGAGATGCTGGTGCATTGAAAGAAATTGGACATGTGAAAAAAAGTACATATGAACGAGAGTGAAATGGGGGAGAATATGATTATGAGAATGGGGTCTGTTTTATGGACCATACAAGAGGAGTATGCTGGTATGGAGAACGTGTGAGCTGTGAATAATGAGAGAGAGAGGCTGGGATAGTGAGGAATATAGTATAATGTGGAATGTGGTAAAAAGGGTTTATTTGGATGAAAAAGAAGTAAAGGAGGGTGTATGAGGATGAGGTTTGTCTTGGGGAGAGAGTGAGGAGGGGAAGGGAAGAGGTAAGTTAGATGGTGGGAAGAAGTATGTATTGAATAAGTGAGGGAAGGAAGAGGGAGGCAAGAGGAGAGAGAGACTGAGGCCTGCCTAGGAGAGTCAGTCAGTCAGTCAGTGGGCGAATAAGGGGTAAATAGACGGGATGAGGTACAAATAATAACAAAAGGAAGGAAGAGTGATAGGACGGAAGGGAGGGAGAGACAGGGAGGATAGAAAGGAGAAAGAAGAGCAAGAGATATCTGTTTTGATGATTGACTGAGAGGAGGTGATGTAAAGGGTGACGAGAGGTGGGAGGAGGTGCAAAGAGACGGAAGAGATGTGGGTATGTGAGGACTGAGGTGAGGGTAATGTGAAAATAGAGCTAGAGAAGAGAGAAGGGAACCAGATAGCCAGGGAAGACAGTGGACTGGGGGTGGGGAGAGAAAGATCGAAGAAAAAAAAACAAACAAACAATCCTATAAAAATTACATTTTCCTGTCAGTCTTCTTAGAAGTTATATCTCAGACAGACAGGCAGACAGACAAACACGATCAACAACATTACCTACCCGTTACGCAGCCGCTAATAAAATGGAAAAGAAACATTATACATTGAGGGAGTCAGTAGCTTACTCAAACATTTTCCTGTTTCCTGTTCACTGTCCTGACGTCACCTCGCCCTCCCTCCGTATTGTTTTACCCTTTTATTCAATATTCATATTCCCTCGTCTTCCACACAGCTGCTTGTTTTCACCACTCCACCACTTTCCTTGGCCTTTTTCACAAAAATCACTTCTTTACGTCGACTTTTTTTATCCGACCAACAGGCGATATTGTACTGTACATCCCAGGAGATATCCCTTCGTAGTGAACAGGTTGAAGTAATTTTTTTTTTCCTGTAAAAGGTAGGAGTGATTTCTATCCTCTCACTTGATGTAGTGCAACCTTCAGGTCACTCTACACTGAGTGACAAGCTAAATGGTTTCTTGTCACCCAGGAAGCCATTTACTACATTGTGTGGCAACCATATAACCAAATGACACATGGTGGCATAGTGGGTTAAGGCGCTCAGATTGGATGGGACCCGTAGCTTAGGGTTTACATCCCAGGGTTGGTTGGGGTTTACTTCACAATGCCACTTAAGAAAGAGCGAGGCTGGTCACCTTCGCCTATTATAATGGGACTGAGTAGCCTAGCCCTGGACCCGTACGCTCCTGATAGGGCATAAAATTATTAGATGATAGATACATAGACTGTGCACCCCTCCCGCGGGTTAAGATATGCAGTAAAGAAAATTTTGTCAGGGGAATTTGGGTAATGATCACAGGTGGGGAGGGTATGAAGATGGGGCAGGGGTAGCGAAGGGAAGGTGATGGGAAGGGGAAAGGGAGAGAATAGTGAGAATAAGAAAGGAGGAGGAGGAGGAGGGAAGGAAAGGAGGTGGATATGGAGACGGAATGGAAGGGGAAGGAAAAAGGGAGGTGGAAGAAAGGAAATAGCGGGAATTGAGGGAAAAGCAGGAAAGAGGGAAGAAAGGAAGAGAGGGAAAGAAAAAGACGAGAGATGGAAAGGAATGAGACAGAAGGAGAACATGGAGGAACTGGAAGGAGGAAAGGAAAGGGAAAAGAAAATGAAACTCTTATAGCTGCAGGGAATGAGAAGAGGAAAATGAGATAGGAAGGTAGAATGAGATAGGGAAAAAGAAAAGATGGGAAGAGTGGGAGTGGAAGGGGATGAGGGAGTGTAAATGGAGGAGTTGGAAGGAAGGAGGAAGGATGGGTGGAGATTCGATCGCATCGCCTTTTTGTTTTAGTCTCCTGTTTTCCTTCATCTCTTAAGAAGGACGGGGAGGTGAAGGGAATAGACGTTGGAAAAAGAAGAGAAGGGGGAGAGGAAAAGAGAATGGGGAAAAGGGGGAAGAAAAAGGGAGAAAGGGAGAGTTGGATGAATGAGTTAAGTTGAAGAGAGGGAGGGGATGGGTGTGGGGAAGCTGAATAGAAGGAAGTGAATGAATGAGGGGAAGTGCAAGAGGGGGAGTGGATGGGTAAGGGTAAATAGAAAAGGCTTTGAAATGAGTATAAAGTAGGAAGATACAGAGAAGGGTTTGCTATCAGTTGCTGCAGATAGCTGAGTCTCAGTTAAGAAGAGAAGGTGAGGTTTAGAGGAGGAGAGGTGGTGCTCAGCAGAGAAAAAGTTTGAGGAAAGGCCGCGAATGCTGCAGAAATTAAGCAGAAGTGAGTCAGACAGTGGTTCCAGGCAACTCGTTGAGTCTTCACCGGGAGAGGGGCGGATGGTGGGGTCGAAGTCGCTCAAATGTAGCTGGAACCTCATTCAATGGAATTTAGTTATGGCCTTTATGAAAACGCCCAGCACGCCTCCTGATGCCCCCCGTCATCTGTTTGAATTATTTCTCTTAGCTCAGTGTTCAGTTTTCATCAAGGTCTTCATAGAAACAGCATAAGCTTTATCTCATGTCTGTAGTTCGTCGGTACGTTGGTGTCTTTTTTGCAGCTTAATTCTTGCTCTTTCTAGTTAGTTTCATTCAGTGTTATGGGAGACGTTTCTAACTGAAGAAGTAAGTTTTAATCTTCATTAATCCCCTCACTTCTGGGAAACTTTCCTAAGCAGCATAGAATCGTCATTTCGGAGTACAGTATAAAAGGAAATATGACGCCATCACATTGAATCAGTTAATTGAAGTCTTGCGGTAGTAATCTGAATCTGATGCCACGTCTTAAACTCTTTAATACGTTTACTAAATTTTTTATATTTCATTGTTCCTGCCAGGCAAAGTTGCTTAGTTTAGGAAAGATACCTCGTATTGAAGGAGTTGGAGCTGTTAATTTTTGTTTAATGTGCAGTTCGTTTTGGCGAAATAGGTTAATTTTCTACTCATTTCACATTTGTTGCACTATCACCAACAAAAGTCCCGTCGCCTCCCCTGCTGTTCTCTCTAATGACTTGTAAAACATGTCAAGTGAACCACAAGTAAATGATACTGATGATAAAGATCTGTGGCCATATTAAGTAATCGGTTTTGGCAGCTACTGCGTCCTGAGGCTGAATGTTGAAGTCCAGAGCAAGTAGAACCATGAGAGGCTCGAGGACTTTTGTTGCTGACTACACCGTGTCGTATGTTCAGCCATCTCTCAGCACTCTTAGAAGGTCATTTTGGAGGAGGAAAATGGAAAATTTTACCCAGGTTGCTCTCAAAGAGTAACGTATTGTTAATTTATTTATTGCTAGTTAAGGCAGTTTTGTTTCCCTTAGGAAACAACTCTCGTACTGAAGGGAATAATTAGAATCTGGCTGAACACATTGGTACACTCTGTCTATTGGTCTGTCTTTGTCTGTTTGTCTGTCTGTGCTGCAGAATACGAGCTTTGCTTTTTTATCTGTCAAACGTTCGACAATTGTATTCAGGTGTAAGTGAACTCACCGCACCCGATAGCTTAACAATGTCATGATTTACGTTTTGACAAGGCATTAGGAATTTTATGTATCATTGCAACTAACTTCAGACTACTTTATTCGTATTAGTGAAGTATGACGCAGTCTAAACTTTAAGATATCTGTCGTGCTGGAGGGATAAGTGAAGAGTCTTCTTAACCCTTATGTTCGGGGACGCCTTCCCTAAGTTGAATTAAATTGTCATGTGGTTGTAAAAACATATTAATTAGACCGTATCGGGAAAAATATTTTGATGGTAACAGGATAAAATAATTTAAGTGTCGTTGTCAAGGAGTTAATGGTGTCATGCCAAAAATAGCTTCGGCGAAATACAATTTTATCCTGATCTGCTTTGGCTGATTTAACCTAAGCTTAAGCCCTTCTTAAGCCCACCTTGGTTGGAATTTGCCTCAGTGTCAGCCTTAAGTCTTAATTGGATATTATGGGACCGACAAGTAATGGAAGGAGGGACAGATGAAAGAAAAGAGGAGGAGGAGGAAAGAGAGAGAGAGAGGAGGGGGGCTCGTAATTAGAAGATTAAAATAAATTCGATGAGAGAAAAGGAGAAAGAGAGAGCAGCTGCAAAATGGCATGGAAAGGGAGGTGAATGGGCTGAACGAATGAAATGTGAAGATAAATATACGACAGAGATTGTAAACTGATGTGACAAGATATTAGGGAAAAAAGTGTGAGGAAATAAAAATGTGTAGCAACGAAGGGGAGAGAACATAAAGGGAGAAGATGGTTACCCCACGTCTCCTTTTGATTCTACATCTTCACTCCATAATAATCATCATAATTACTGTACCTCTTATTATTGTGTACTCTCTCTCTCTCTCTCTCTCTCTCTTTCTTTCTCATGAGTTCCGTGGGTCAGGAAGATATAATAGTCAAGGAATATTTCTTAATGAATTTAAGCAATTAAATAATATCTTATTATTAAAACACTCTTTCCAGTGAAGTGATTCTGTGATAAATTTTATGTAAGATATTCACTGCATATATTTTGGTAAACAGCATTGTTCTTTTATTACTAGTAATCACTGGTCTACCTAAAATTGGGGAGGCACGCCCCCCACGCTCCTTACCTCCTATTCCATGTCTGCTGCCGTTCCTGGACTGGATGGTGCTATACTCACGAGACACGCAGTTCTAAATGAGTCAGCCATCCTTCCACCTCCTTAGCAAGTACTTTACACAAGTACTCATGGGATGCCGCAATAAGCAATCTCCTCAGTCAGAACTCACAGACGTAAGTTTGGCCCAAGAAGATCAAGTAGCACATTTACTGTCAGGAACACTGGTTCGTTAACAGGGGGGAGGCGTTTCACTGAAAAAAAAATGTCGGGAGGTCGCAAAGAATCAGTGAAATGTGCTGCTTGGGAGCAGCACAAGAGGCAAAAAAATAAAAGTATGCGTTTGGAGAGCGCTGTCAAATGAGTAGTTCGCCACGTCACCAAGTATTTCAGTAATCATCAGTGAAAAGAACCAGTATTACAAGAGAGTATCTGATGAAGAGTACACTCTTTGTCTCGTCCCGGTTATAATAAGGTTTCTCTTGCTTTCACAGTTCAGCATTTCACCTTTATATCTCTGGTCGTCACCCTCACAACCAGGCACGTCTCCTGTATAATCACAACTTCAGAAAGGTCTTATTCATTCTCATAACTAGGTGCTCCATTTTTCATGGGCTATCGTTCCCACTCAAGCACGTAATCCTACACCAAGGTCTTCACATCCTGTATGAGAAGTTCAGTTAGGATGATGGTAATACTGGTGAAAACAATGTTGTAATGATTTATTTCAAATATGGTCAGTTCCGGGGATCCACTAGGAAGTTAACTTGGGCATAATGGTCCACCAAAGCACAAAGGATGGTGAGGAAGTCCTTGACACTTTTGGAGTTCGGGTCTAAGGAAAGAGATTTCAGTTGTAGTGTGGCAAGACCTCATTAAGGTTGAGCCTGTTTATGCTTCTGGGGTTACAAACTAATGGAGCCATATTATCGATGTGTTCAGAGATATCCCATTATGTTCCGGTCTTATAAGTGGATGTCACAATCCAATGGACTATTTACTTTGCTTAGTAAGACCCTTTTGGGACCATACAAGTTTTCTGTCGAAAATTGTCCGACTGTGTAATGTGGGATAAAAATGGATATGGGACAACCCCATTTCATTAGGTATGTTCTGGGCACTCCGTTCCTTAATGCCAGGCACGATACAGGTGGCAGCGAAAAACGTTTTGCCAAGAATGAGGCCCGGTGAAACGGGACGTTCTTTCACCAGCTTTTACCCCGGTCTACACATCAGACTGTCAGAATATGTCCGATTCTGACCTCAGTGTGACGGGGCCCTATAGGAGCTGTTGGCCGTAACTGTATAGCTGGGGCAACACAAACAATTCTAGTTTAACACAAATGGTTGTTCTCGGACAGGGTGTTGTATTCTTGTCAGTTTGGATGGAATTCTGTCACTTTGTCAGTACCTTTTTTTTCCCTCCCGTACGACCAATGTACCTTGTATCCCTTCAGTATGATGACGCATTCTATAAATTTTCGCTACTGCTTTGTCAATATAAGGGGAGGGGAGAAATGATTGCAGTAAAAATAATCTTAATGTTTTTAATGCATCTAAAACTAATGTGTTACACCTTTTTAACCCTCCAAAATCTGGCGCAGGAGTATCCTTTAATTTTTAGCAATATCCAGCTTAATCCTGCATCATCTTTGAACACATTGGGGAGTTTCATTCTCTTGGTTTTTATCTTGGAAAGATCATATTAGCGGTCTTGTAAATTCTGTTTCCAAGAGATTAGGTGTGCTTAGCAGACTTCATATCTTATATACCGCTGCGCAGTTGTTGTCTTTATACATGGGTTTTGTTCGCCCCTGTGTTGAGTACAACTTTTACGTGTGGGGTGGCTCCCCACATACAGCCTCTCTCACCATGGTGGAATCAGAGTCTTTTCGTCTCATTAACTCACCTCCAATTACTGGCTCCCTTCAATCTTTGTCTCTTTGCCGCGTCGTTGCATCATTATCTCGTTTCAGTCGCTACTTCAGTGGTCACTGTTCCTCTGAACCGTCTGCTTGCATTCCTCCAGCACTACGGCAGGAGTGTAGCACTCGTCAAGCAGCAAGCTTTCATCCCTTTTCTGTCCAGCTCTCTATTGCAAGAGTTAACCGTTGCTCAAAGTCCTTCGTGTATTCAACAGGTCACCTCTGGAACTGTCTTCCACTGTCTGTATTTCCTACTGCCTATGACCTCCAGTCTTTTAAACGCAGTATGTCCAGGCATCTCAAAAGAATGGAATTTTGAATTTGACTTTTTTTCTTGGAGGGAACAATTGCGGGCTTTCGGCTTTTGGTTCCTTCTTCCTGGCATAAAAAGATAAAATAAATTAAGCATGGCAAAAATAGACTGACCATCTTAACGACCCATATGCTGTCCATAGCCATTCAACTTAGCCTAAGCCTTAGTCCTTGTCTTATTGATGACCATAAACAACTTCTTGAACAGAAGCTCAGTAGGAATGGAGTAACGTTACGACCGATGAAAGGAAATAATATAAGCTTTACATTATGTAAGTATTTGCTTTTATTGACTTACATTTATTAAACTGCCATTATTATTGCTTGCTTGAATATTACATATGTAGAATTATTGTGAATGCTTGTTGTACTCAAGTAATTTTTTTCTTTTCAGGTAATTACTGTCTGTTGGAATAAGGATTTGCATATGTAAGTACGAAATTTGTCCTGTCTGTTGCTGCAATAAAAAAATTACCGGTTAGGTTACCACAGTTTTCAGTAACCACGTCCATGCTAGAACAGAATTTTAGAGGTAAATTTAGTCCTGTCCTTCACTTTACTTCTTTTATTATTTCTGTGTGGGCAGTCTTTTAAAACTTAACGTTAGCAGCAGATATGTGTTTGGCTAATCTTAGCTAAACAAAAGAAATATGAACATGACTTCCCACAGAAAAGAAATATTTTCCAGCGCTCCAGCGCATACTGGGGAAAGAAAGAATCAGTAACAGATCTCAGCAGACAAAACATGGGCTTATGTTTTCATGTCACCTTCCACTGTCTTCCCCATTATTTCACCGTTAACTCATTGTCGCTCTCACCTTCTTCCAGCGTTTGTCTCACTTAAAATGAATGAGCCTTTCACTGACCCTGGCAATGTGTGACGGGGGAGGTGGCCGATAACTGCTATCGAGTGTACAGTCCATCAGACAGTAGCATGCACGAGGGGTTCGATGGTATCCGAAATGACCACATAGCTGGTGGTGTTCCCAGGTGATTAACCCAGTATCACCTAAATGTGCATATGTTAACAGCACGGAAGACTGGGACTGTTTGGAAGGTATAATGATAAATGATTGGTTGGTTGGAAAGACTGCTTTTAATAACCGACCTAATAAGTATAGTAATGGAATAGAGAGTGAAGAAAGTATGATGGTGTACAGACGAGTGAAGGATTTGCAGGAAAGATGAACCGAGATGGTGAGCAGGTCAGTACATTTCGTCTCAGGTGATGCCTGTGAAGATGTGTGTCACAAACCAGTTCTTTCACAGCAGTGTTTGAGATGATTTAATATATTTTTTAGGACAGGATGAAAAGGGTTGGGTGGTATGATAGTGTGATGCGTGGTGGGGAAAGTTTATCTTGTGAACATGTTCGGTATGTTTGCTTGTAGTTTATATGCATCATATTAGAGCAGAAATGGATTTGATGGACAGAGAGGAGTGGGAAGGATAGACTTGGATAATGGTAGATTGTGGATAGGAGTGGGAAGGATAGGCTTGGATAATGGTAGATTGTGGATAAGAGTGGGCAGGATAGGCTTGGATAATGGTAGATTGTGGATAAGAGTGGGCAGGATAGGCTTGGATAATGGAGGTTGTGGATAGGACTGGGCAGGATAGGCTTGGGTAATGGTAGACTGTGCATATGAATTTGCAGGATAGGTTTGAATAATGGTAGATTTTGAGTCAGGGCAGGAAAATACACCTTGTGAAGATTGGGGTTGCATGTTGTCTAGTATGGATGTGGTGATGGTATAATTCAGAGTTTTCACCTAACAAAACAAGAAGGAAAAAGCAAGCACGCGCCACTAGTATACCAAGCTCCTCATGACACGGGAAAAGAGAAGTCATCGTAGTGAAGGGATAGGGTTTTCTTGCAATGAAGGATATTTATTAAGTTCTCAGTATGTCCATCAGTCATTAGTCAGGTAAAAATACACGTACCGAGGGAATCCACTCGAAACCGTTTATTTTACTTCTTCAGTTTTTATTTGCAGATGCCAGTGTTTATAAACCCATACCTATGCTTTTTCAGTGGTATTCATATATGCAAATGGGTAGTCGTGATTTCTGGCTGGATTGGTTTCCGCGGTGGGGCAGTGTTTTATACCTGTGGCTGAGGGGAAAATATTTGCTGTGTGGTGCTTTAATGAGGAGCGAGGCCAGGTACCTCAGTACGATATTTTGATGTATTGTTTTACCTTCTGTTTTGTTGTGTTGTGCTCTGTTGTGTTGCGTTGCTTTGGGTTGTGCTTCGTGTCATTCCTCTGCGCTGCACCATGTTGTGCTGTGTTATGTTGTTTTGTGTTGTGTTGTGTTGTGTTGCCTTTCATAATACGCCCAACCGTAACTCACTTTTTTCATTTGGATTTTCTCCGCTCATTGCAGAATTATACCCATATCTGAAAAGTTGTTATACTGGGGAGATGCAATAGTTTTGGACCACTTGGTCAGGTATAGACAGGGAGGAAATATATGCTATTATACTGTGTATTGTTGGCCAGTGGAATGGGAATGGGGAGTGGTAGGGAGGACATGGAGAGGGGGAAAAGACGAAAGTGAAGTGGCAGGATTAGAGAGAGAGAGAGAGAGAGAGAGAGAGAGAGAATAAATATTTGGTGAGAAGTAAGAAGTGACTTGTGAATGTTTGAATATGTATTAAATCTGTATGTTTTTCACCGTTAGATTTTCAGTACCCCATTTCTTCAATCATTCTCTCTCTCTCTCTCTCTCTCTCTCTCTCTCTCTCTCTCTCCAGCGAACCCAAGTCATCTTTTTCAGTCCAGTGTAATCTAACCAAACCTGACTTAACCTTTTTTTTATATCGTCCCATTCCATTAACTGCATCCCGTTATGAGATAAACGCATAAAAAAATAAATAATCCCTGTTGAAACCAAATTACCTTAGCCAAATCCAGCTTAATCCACAATATCCCATTACATCTCCCAAATCCATGAGTCTAAAACAGCTGAAATAGATTTAGTTCGATCCTTCTTTCTTCGTTCCACTCCAGTCACCACATCTGAACCTAACCCACCCTAACTCAGCACCAGACCCGCCTGAGTGTGGGAGTCTGGATTCAGTGTACAGCTGTGGGCTCCTTTAGGTGCCTCTGGCGTGCAGGAAGTGAGGGATTACCGCAGCTAAATTTGTCATTGTTGTTGTAGCAGCGCACGTAAAAGTCGAAACCTTGTTGGCGGAGTGAAGTGGTGATTACTTTGGTTTACATAATTTAGCAGGAGTTGTGTAGTTTTGTTAAATAATGGAAGGAGCTAAAACATGACTCTTATGCTGCACTGATGTTGAGTGAAAGGAGACCATTACCTGCTTAACAAGGAGACTTTTACTTGTGTGGGAAAAAAAATTACCCAGCTGAAACTCCGGTATTTACGACAACAGGCTAAAGCAGGTGTAGAAGTATTTTAATATACAATAAAATATTAGCTTACTATAAAGAGAGTGTCGGGGGTTAATTATGATTAAGGGAAAGTCAGAGTTACTAATTATAGGCTTGCTCAAATCCCTTAAGTAAAAATAAGAAAATTTGTTTGGGAACGTGAGATAAAAATTAGGACTAAAATTCAGAGCGGGTAACAACAGCATGGTTTAAGGCTTATCGTCGCCCGCCATTAGCAAGGCGGACCAATAATATTTTTGCCCGCATTTGTGTGTGTGTGTGTGTGTGTGTGTGTGTGTGTGTGTGTGTGTGTGTGTGTGTGTGTGTGTGTGTGTGTGTGTGTGTGTGTGTGAGCGTGCGCTTCGACCCCTAGGCTGTTTGATGGATATGAATGAAATTTCCCTGGTGGGTTCGTCTGATTACTGGGAGGGTCTTTTGCTGTATACAATTTTCCAGCCATGATTTTTAGGGGGTGAGCCCCCCCCTTACAGAATTAAAATAAAATAAAAAGCAGTGAGAGATAGGCAGATCACGGATTTGATGTATTAGCACATGGTATACAATGGACTTCATCTGTAATGCCATGTTTGTGGAACGTGACCCCCCCCCCCAACATGATTCATGGAGAGCTCAGCACCCCTCCCCCCCAAAAAAAACTCTCAGAAATAGTGTAGAGATTTGACTGAAGCTTCCCAGGTAAGTTCGTTCCATTACTCCAAAGTTATTCCGCTATATTCATTATTCCAACCACGATATATAGGGGGTCAGCCTCCTTCACCAAGTAAATTATTTGAAACTGTGAAAATAGCGTAGATACGGCTTTGAAATATTAGTACATGTTGTACAATGACTGTCATCCGTAATGCGATATTTGGGGAGCGTGACCCCCTAGTGATTCTTGCACGGGGCCATCCCCCCTTCCAAAAGTAAAAACGGCCAAAAATAGGGAAGATGGGCACATGGATTTCAGCGAAATCAGCATTCATATCGCAGGACTGGGTATGCTGTTTCTGTGTTTTCTCTGCACAGGAAGGAACTGCACATCTGTTTTATATATTTATTAGGTGGGCAGTTTTCTTATCTGTTCTTGTCTTATTTTCATAACCGAGGAGTCATATACTAAAGCCAGAGCTGCCCAGCAGGAGCCAACCAGCCTTCTGTTGTGATACCTGTATATTTTTAAAGATATTCTCTCTCTCTCTCTCTCTCTCTCTCTCTCTCTTTCAGCAAGCTAATATCCAGCATCGTCCCACCATCAGGCAGCTTTATCGGCCAGACTGATAACACGGCCGCCGCCTTTGTGCCGCCGTTGTGGTTGTGCAGCAGCCAAAGTTATCACCCACAACTGGTTATAAACTGAAAGCAAAAGAAAAAAAGATGAGGGGCCATTATCGTTAAGGGTTTATTGGGTTCTGTTCCAAGCAGAAATGATTCCTCTGATGCGTTTTTTAAAGTAAAGAGAGTCAGTGATATTCATAATTCGCGGGTTTTAAAGTAAAGAGAGTCAGTAATGTTCAGAATTCACACTCTGTATAAAGCTTGAGTGAATATAAATATATATGCAAAAAGACACAGCACAAACTGCGACATGTTTTCAGCAAATGAGGAGATTCATTTATTTCATTAATATTTGCCAGCTTTTTATGGCTTCGCCGAGATTGACGTGGATAGTTCATAAATTTAAAAGATTCGCTGAACGCACGCTTTTACAGTAAAACTTGGCGTACTTTCAAGGAAAAAATGAATAATGAGAGTCTTTCATGATTCTCACGACATAAACTATGCCACTATAGCAACAAAACCGGTGGAGTTTGTTGCCCCATATGTGTACCGTATCATCATCATCATCATCATCATCATCATCGTCGTCGTTGTCGTCGTCGTCGTCGTCACCGTCATCGTCATCGTTGTAAGAGAACTTTATGCAGTGGCCAGTTCGGCACTGGGCCTCTGCAGAAATTCACATCCTTCACAGACTTTCCTTTCACATTTCTCCCTCCCTCCCAACCCTTCCCGCCAGACTTTCCTCCCAGGTTTCTTCCTCTTGCTCATTACTTTCCTTCACTCTTATCATATCCTCTTCTCTTCACCTGCCTTTATTCTTCATTCTTCCATTTCTTCAATAATTCAGTCTGTTTCACTTCGTTTATCCCTTTACTCCATTGTCTTGATAGTTTCTCGTCCCTATCTTTTTATTTTTTTTGCTCATCGACCTTCTTACGTCAAATATTGCTGTTCTCGTTTTTTCTTAGCTTCTTGCCATTCTTTTTTTTTCTTCCCTCTTTCTCTTTAAATTCTCATAATTCTCTTTCTTTCCCCTTTTCACCTCTTCTGTAATTCCTTTACCTTGCTCGATATTTCATACCACTTCTCTCCCTCTCCTTTCCCCCCTTTATCGGTCTCCCTCGATCTTTCTTTACTCCATTCTTCATCATTTTTCCTCTTTTTCCAGTACAACCATTTCTTTTCTCTTATTTTCATCTTTCCCAATGTTCCATTTAATCATCCTTCTTATGTCCCTCTTAAACACTCCTCTCCTTCATTTACCATCCTTTAATCCATCTAATTTTCAGTACCCATTACCGCCTTGTTTACCCCCTTCCCTTCCTCATTTTCCGTCCATTCCTCTGTCTCTCCTTCTCTCCTTCCCTAACTCCCTCTCCAGTTTGACTCTCCCTCTGCTTCCTTATCTGCCCTCTCTTTTTGCCATCTTCCCCTGCCTCCTTTCCTAACTTTCTCTACAATTAGATATATAGATAAATTGACAAGAGGATAGATAGATAAATAAATACAGACAAGTGAAATGGGGCAACACGAATCCATGGAGTTTCCCACATTCTGATTTTTTTTTTTTTTTTTTTTTTTTTTTCCATCTGAATGGAAGATGTACGTATTTTATTTTGTATTTATTTAGTTTGTTGGAGGCTGTCGTACAATACCTCAGATCTTAGCAATGTTTTATGATAACATGGTGGGTCTTTTGTTTTGTAATTGACGAATTAACTTTGTGCCGGAAATGATGTAGATGGGTGATGTTGGAATGAGTTTGGTAGAGGTGTGAGTCTGGTTTAGATGCAGTATAGGTGTTTATGCCGCAAATATACCGGTATTTACCTTTCAACCCAGTGACACAATACTTTCTTCTCGCTGCTACCAGACGATTAAATTAAGCTAAGGGAAGTCACTGAAGTGGAGGGCTTGGCTATATCATTCTCTTGCACCTTCACTACGATGGGTCTCTCATTAGTTGAATAAAATCGTCCATATGTAGACAGCAAGAATATAATGAACTATACGTCCTGGAAATTGACCTGGTTGTAATGGTGTGGTGGTGTTTTGGTGTCAGCTGGTGTTGATTTAAAACTGCTTTGGCACTCTTTTGGCCCTGAAGTGTTGTGGATTCCAAGATGATTTGTGTTGTGCAAGGAAGTATAAGGCATGACAACTAAGAATCCTTTATTGTGACACTTACTGTTGTTTAGATGCCAAAGCAACACCACTGTCGTGAAAATATGTATCGGTGATACTCCTTGTAAACCAGTGCCAAGAAAGATTTTTTGTTTTGTCAGACTGTGGGCATAAGTTTGGCACTCCGTTTTCTGAGGCCCATTATTTCTTGTGTCACACACCTGCACATATCACCATTTTAACGCTAATATCCACCGTCCATGCTGGGACTATCTCATTTGGGACTGGCGCAGTGGTATTAGCAGGCATACTATATGGAATGGAAAGTCTGTTTGGAAGTGTGATTGTGTAATGAACGGTAGTTATTGTTTCTATTTGTTGATGTGTCACAACTACGTCAGTGAGGAAAACTGGGGGATGCTTTTGTTGTCCAGTGAACTAACACAGAATGATAACGATGATGATGACGATGATAGAGACAGTGAAGATGATGGTGATAATGATGGAGACAATGATGATGATGATTTCATGGGAAAGATCATATAGTGTAGTCAAGCAGGTTTAACCAAGAGTTTTTATTCTTAGCACGTTTTAATTAATGCAGGCTTTAGATGTACTTTAGTGAGAACTTGAGGGAACTGAAATGTTGGATGTGTCTACCAAAATAGATAGGAATATGAGAGAGACATATACATCAGCTATCCACGATAGTGCATAAATTTTTGTCTCAGTGTAAAGGAAACATTATTTAGCTGTCGTGATATCCCGTAATTCACAAGCAGTTAATATACCGTAAATAAATTGCCTCCCGTTGACGTGAAGCATGATTTATTTGAAAGCAAATTCAAATGTAATTGCTTTTGAAGGTGGACTCCAGTACAGTTTACTGATGAAAGTCGTGGAGACAGAGGCCATAATACCTTGAGTTCCTTCCCTTCCATTAGTCTCCCTCGATACAGTGAGGGTCGTATTATATGCATGCTAACTTAACACTGTTTATTTAGTTTAGGTAGAGGCTTTTAAAACTGAAGGAAATATATATGACTTTCATTAAACTACTTTATACAGTACGAGAGAGTTTTCTTCATTTGACTTAGATGATCTGAAGTTAGCAAGCACAATCTGCAGTGTGTAAACTGTGTATCTTTTCCCTTACGGGAACAACATATACATCACGTTCCTTGTTATTCCTGTCACTTGTCACTCTATCCTTCGTGTCAGTCCACAGGCTTATCTGTGTTGCCACAAAAGTACAGTCAACTACGGTATCGAGACCCAGCGTCACAAGGAAATGGCTCTGATCGATATTTCTCCATCTGTTTTGGTGTTTCATGTAATTTTGAGTGACCAGAAATACTTAGTTGATGCCAAATTCTTTAGTACTATATTACCCCAGTTAGTACATTGGTTTATTTTTGCTTAATATTTCTTATCTCCAAACGAATTTAAACAAATTGCGAAGCTTTTGGAACTGGAGTCACTGTACATGTACGCTTCATTAATCCCTTCCGTATCAGAAATCTTTCCTGAGTTCATTAACATCCTCTGGAGGAAGCATGAATAAACTAAACTGTACTCTTTTTACGCAACTTGGCCAAAGATTGACATCTCTTCATCATGAATGCTGAGTTGCAAAAACAGATTAACACTATTATATGATGCTATTCACGAAGGAGTGCTCTAAACAGTTTGTAGAGCTGTAGTATTGTCTCTTTCTGTCACTAAGCTATGTAAAATAAACTGCAAAAGGACGAAAATATTGGCAAGTTAGAGTAAAAACAGTCTAGTACATCATCCCTGTGAAGGAGTTAACGAGTGGCAGAATATAATTCAATATACAGTTACTGGGATATAACATGATGTACTTCACGGGATTTAAAGGCAGTTCGTTCAGTAATTCATAATGTATAGCACAGCAGGATTCGTGAAAAGAGATATTATCTGTTGGCATAACACTTAACATATCTGATGCCTGGATGAGAAATTTGATGAAGAACGTCAGGAAAAAGGAGAAAGTGTTGGATATTGAGAGGGGATCAGAGAGATATTGAGAGGGGATCAAAGAGACATACTGTGAGTGAAATACAGAGTGAGTTTGCAGATGAAAATGTGCAACTTGAACGCAGAAAGATAGATAGATTGATAGATAGATACATACATACATATATACATACATAAAAAATGCGTTGATAGACAGGTACTGTAGGTAGGTAGGTAGGTACTGTAGTTAGCCAGGTAGAGATAGATAAATTAGATTTAGGGATAGACATAGATAGAGAGATGATTTACTTGACTTAACTGATATAAACAGACAAGTAGATACTCTCATGCCATATTCTTAATCCAGAGAGAGACTGTCAAAAATTTTGCATAATATGAGAGGAAAGAGAAACGCTTGAGAGACGCAGATTGAGAAGCTGTTGTTGCTGTTGATCAACGCAGGTCTGTCTGGCCGAGTAGACCCATCAACCACAGGCAAACAACCGTCCATGCAGGGTCGTCCTGTGATGTGAACCGATGTTCGTTTGAGGCTGAAGGCACCTCGCTCCAGCGAGGCGCGGGGAAAAGTGTGGATGTTTCGTTCCTGGATAGACGCGGCATTTGCGTCTCCACCCAGTTAGCATGGACATCATAGTAGGCTCCACATCACTCCTTTATTTGGTTATATGGCCATCACCCAGCGTTGTGAATGGTTTCCTGGGTCACAGGAAACCAATAGGCTCATCACACAGTGTAGAACCACATGAAGTGGAAAGATGGGTAATAAACGGAGCCAGGATGAGAGGAGGAGAGACAGAAAAAGAATGACAAAGGTGAGGAAGAAATGGGAAGCACTACATGAAGGTAATGGATGATGGTCGCCAAAACCTATGTTGAAAAAGACAAAGTAAAGCCCGGACAACGACGAGAGAGAGAGAGAGAGAGAGAGAGAGAGAGAGAGAGAGAGAGAGAGAGAGAGTGGCAGGTGGCACAAATACCTAATGACGAGGAGGGTTAGTGCCTCTCCCCGGAAAACAACTAACTAAAAAGACAAACAAGAAGCCTCGGACAAGGACTGACCAAAAGATGACGACCAAGGACCGGACAAAGGACATGGTAATCGGAACATGGAATGTAAGGGGAGCGAATGATGAGGTGAAAGAGAGAGAGATTGTCCAGGTGCTTGAGGGTGCGAAAGTTGATGTATGCGGAATAACTGAAATGGAGAGGTGAGAGTGTGAGAGAATGGGAGTATGGATGGGATATATGTGCAGGAGTAGGTGAGAATGAGAGGGCAAAAGAAGGAGTATGCATAGTTGTGAGTAAAAGATGGAAGAAGTGCATAAGAGAGTATGAATCAGTTGGGTCAAGGATTGTGTGGGTAAGATTGAAAGTTGGAATACAAATGTGGGCGATTGTGTGTGTGTATGCGCCAACGCAAGATCGTGCAAGCAGAGTGAGAGAAGAGTTCTGGACAAATGTGGAAGTGTGCATGGAAAAGTTTGGAAAGAATGAGAGAGTGTTTTTGATCGGTGATATGAATGGTAAAGTAGGGAATGTGAAGGTGGATGGAATAGTTGGTGAGTGGGGTGTGCCTGCTGAGATAGATGAGAATGGGAGTGCGTTAGTGGACATTTGTGCTGGGAGGGGGTTGGTGATAGCCAATACCCTCTTCAGGCACAAAATGATCCACAGGTATACATGGCGAGTGATGAGAAGGGTGGGTGTTTAACTGAATGAAAGGAAGGCAATGATTGATTATGTGTGTGTGGATGAAAGGATGCGAAAATGTGTAATGGATGCAAGAGCTTATAGAGGTTGGGGGAGTGGACTTTCTGACCATTACTACTGTGGTGGCCAGAATCAAGATCCATTTAAGATGGAGAAATAGAAGAAGGGAAGGACGTTAAGGAGGAGTGTTTGTAAGGAGAGTGGAAAGGCTACAAGAGGATGAGAAAAAGGCAGAGTATAAGAGAGAAGTGGAGGAACGATTGGGCAAATATGAATTGGAGCAGATGGGAGACGTGGAAGGTGTGTGCAGGATATTCACAGAAGAAATATGTGCAGCATGTGATGTGGTGTGTGGGATGAAGAGAAGACGGAGGGGGGTGCAAGGAACAGCGTGGTGGAATGAAGAGGTGAGACAGGCTGTGACACAAAAGAAGAAAGCATACAATGAATGGATGAGAAATAGGGGCGTGGAAGAAGTTGAGAAGTGGAAGAGAGAGTTATATGTAGAAAGAAAGAGAGAGGTGAAAAGATTAGTAAGAGAAAGAAGAGAGTGGATGTGGAATTTGGAAGGAACTTGAGTGTAAAGTGGAGGGACTGTAAGAAAATGTTCTGGAAATAGGTGAAGAGAGTAAGACAGGGTGGAAGTGAAGTTAGCAGGGGAGTGAAAGATAAAAATGGTAGATTACAAGTGGAGAAGGGAGAAAAAGTGAGCAGATGGAGAGAACACTTTAAGGAATTGTTGAACATAGGGGATGGAAGTAATGCGTGTATAAGTGGCTGGGGAATGGCTGGGAGAAGGAGGGAGGTGAGAAGACAGGAAGAAATCAGTAGGATAGAAGTTGTGGAAGCAATGAAGAAAATTAAATCGGGGAAAGCCCCAGGAATTGATGGAGTGTGTGGTGAAATGCTGAAGCATGGGGGAGAGATAGTAGTAGAATGGATGTGGAAGATGTGCAGATTGGCCTGGGAGGAAGGTAGAGTCCCGGAGGATTGGAAGTCAGGTATAATTATTCCCTTGTACAAAGGAAAAGGGGAAAAAGAAGTGTGTGGTAATCATAGGGGCATTTGTCTTCTCAGTATAATAGGAAAAGTGTATGGTAGGATACTTATTTGCAGAGTTAGAGAAAGAACAAAGGAATTAGTTGGAGAAGAACAAGGAGGCTTTAGGAAGGGAAGAGGTTGTGTAGATCAGATATTCATTCTTAGATCTTTAGTGGAATAGTTTCTAGAGAAGTGAAAGAAGTTGTATGTGGCATTCATGGATTTAGAGAACGCATATGACTAGGTGGATAGACAAGGATTGTGAAAAGTATTAATAATATATGGAGTAGATGGGACGTTGTTGAATGCTGTGAAGAGTATGTATGATGGTGTTAAGGCTGCAGTGCGTGTGGATGGTGAACTGAGTGAATTTTTCTCTTTGAAGGTTGGGTTGAAACAGGGATGTGTCATGTCTCCATGGTTGTTCAATCTGTACATGGATGGGGTAATAAATGAGGTACAATGTAGGGCAGTGGATGTTGGAGTGGCCAAAGTGAGAGAGGGTAGTGTTTGGAAACTCCCTATACTGTTCTTTGCAGATGATACTGTGTTGTTGAGTGAAGACGAAGGAGACCTGCAAGGCTTGGTGGATGAGTTTGGGAGAGTGTAAGAAACGGAATCTAAAGGTGAATGTAGGGAAGAGTAAAGTGATGGTCTTTGAGAGAGGTGAACAGCGGGGTTGGATGGTGAGGAATTGGAAAATGTGAGTACGTTTAAGTACTTGGGTAGTGTGATGAGTAAGGATGGAGGTTTGCAGAGTGAAGTGCTTGAAAGGGTACTGTAGGGAAGAAAGGTTGCTGGTTCCTTGAAAGCAGTGATAAGAAGCAGGGAAGTGAGCATGGAAGTGAAAAAGTTACTACAGGACAGTATTGTGATAGCAACTCTAACGTATGGAAGTGATGCTTGGACGTTGTTGGAAGGACACGTCAAGAGTGAGAACAGTGGAAATGAGTTATTTAAGAGGAGCCTGTGGAGTCACATGGAGAGACAGGCTGACAAATGAGGATATAAAGGAGCATTGTGGTGTGGATGTGGATGTGATGGGAAGCGTTAGGAGGAATACACTGAGGTGGTTTGGCCATGTGGAGAGGATGGAGGGTGAAAGACTGACGAAGAGAGTGTATGTGAGTGAGGTGGAGGGGGGAAGAGGGAGGGGGAGGCCGAGGATGAAATAGAGGGATAGGGTGGAGAGGTGTATGGGAGAGGGGGGTGAGTTGGGAGCGGGGTAGTGAAATGGTGGGGGACAGGGCGACGTGGAGGCGATTTGTTTGTGGCCACCCCGAACGGGATTGAGGCGCCTGGCAATAGATAAATAGATAGATAGAGAATTATAATGAGTACGGTGTGACATGAAAATGAAAAGTCGAGTAAGAGTAGTGGAGATGGAACTGCTGAGGAATGTATGTGAGGTACAGAGAATGGATAGGATACGAAATAATGTGATTCGTAAAAGATGTGGAATGAGGAAGTCGGTGGACACCAGACTCGAAGAGATTGTACTGAGGTGGTATGGTCATGTGGAGAGAATGGATAACAATAGAATGGTGAAAGAGGAATAAGTGAGCGAATTTGAAGGAGGGAGGAAACGAGGTAGGCCAAGGAGAAGGTGGAGAGATATTGTGGATGAGTGTGTGAGGAAAAGAGGTTTGGAAATCGTTGAGGCTAAGGAACTGACAAGAGATCGAGCTGGCTGGATGAACGTTGTGAGGAGAAGTACATGATCAGGGATTTGGCACGCTTTTTAAACGTGGCAGCGTCCGGATTGACTCTATCGGATAAGTTTATGTGAAGCTACAGAACGTGGTGAATGTTTTTGGTGTATCCAATAGAGCCAGGATTCCGGCGGTTTGAATGATGAGTGAATGGAAGCGTGGCCCATTGGACTGGGCAAATTTGGGCTGTCTGGACATTGCTGCTCCTCACCCTGCCCTATGGTGGGAAAGGAGGTCCGGATGATGATGATGATGATGATGATGATGGCCGATAAGGCTTTGCTATATACCCATATAACACTTTATCCAACCCCAAAACCACCATTGCCACATAATCCTGGATCCAACCCCACACCTATGGTTGACATTTGTAACACAGGATCAAAAATGCCAGCACACAGAGTAAAAGTACAGCTGTGTAAGAACAAATGTAAAGTTAAAAAAAAAAAAAATCTTACGAAAGATTCATATGAATATTGATTTGCATGTAGGATTTAAGGGGCAACCATTGAGTTTTTTTTTTTTTTCCCGAGGAACAAAAGATCAAAAGACAAAGTCACACTGCTTCGTCAAACATTCACATTGTAAAATCAACTTCGTTTTTATCCAGGATTGAGGATAAATCAAGAATGAAGTGGCCTGATTCTGAGAACGGTCAGTCAGAGGTCAAAGTCAAACACATGTCTGGGTGTTTGGGCGTTAGCAAAGTAATGCAAACAGTTTTGATCTAATTTTAGTCAGAGTTAGTGGAAGGGTTGAGGGCTTTCACTCAATATACTTAATGTTTTTGAGAACAATAGGTCAAAGGTCAAGGTTACAGGGCAAGGTCAGAATAGTGCTTAACTAACGTATGGGCACAGATTTAGTGTTTGAGTAGGATGAAAGAAGATCAGGGTCAGACAAATATACCAATATTCCACGGCAAAGCGTTAGTTTCACGTGCAGTACATTGAACAGACTATAAATTTGTCGCGAGGTCTCCTTATTCTCAAACAATGTAGTTTGGTGATGTGCATCTCGGCAGCTTACATATTGAAATGAACGAAGCTTAATGCAAATCCAAGTGCAAATTACTCTAACATGACATCTCACTTAAATTCTCATCGTAATTCCCGTTAGGAATCTGCCCTCGCTCGCTTGCGGATTGGCCATACTCGTCTTACTCATGGGATTTTGATGTCAGGCGATTCGCCGCCTTTCTGCCCTGCTTGCAATGTTCCCCTGTCAGTACACCACATTCTCATTGCCTGTCCTCGGCATACAGGCATTCGTCTTCGACTATTCCCGTTTTTATCCTCACTTTGCCGACCTCCACATTGAAGCGATATTTTAAGTGAGTCTCGGTATTCTTCTATTACCCATTTAATGTCCTTTTTAACTCATTTAGGGATTTTGTATGATTTTTAATTTTATTTTCCGTTTTCCCTTATTTAATCCTTTTAAATATTTTCACTTTGTGATGCGACTTAGACCCATATGGTCTTTGTTACCTGGTGCTACTTTTTCATTTCACTTATCTACTCA